>NC_056726.1:89445492-89640492 GCF_019279795.1 Protopterus annectens | reverse complement strand
TGTTTATTGATTCGTAGAGTTGTTTTAGTCTGTCTGGACATTAATCTCTGAGCAGTTGAACCAAGCGAGTTGTCTCGAGGAATGTTTCTGAGAATGAGTAAGTTAATGAAAAAAACTGTACCATCTCTATTGGATTTCTCCAACAAATGTTTTGCACTCTGAACTGCATGTTCAGCTAGCCCATTGGACTGTGGATACTCAGGACTACTGGTAATATGAACAAAGACCCACGACTCAGCAAATTTCTTAAACTGCTGACTTGGAAACTGTGCACCATTGTCAGACATGACTTTGTGTGGACTACCATGGACAGAAAAAATGTCTCTTCAATTTTGTAATGACTGTGCTGGACATCAAGTTAAGAAGTCGGACAATTTTAAACCAATTTGATTAAAAGTCTGATAAAACTAACTGTTGTTGACTATTCCATTTGAAAATATCTGTAGCAACCATCGACTAAGGTAATTCAGGAATTTGGTAAAGCTGTAATATTTCTTTTTGCTGATGCGGTTTGGTGCTGTTGCAAATTGAACATGCTAGAGTTTCTTTCTCTAAAGCTCTAGACATCGAAGGCCAAAGTACAATGCCTCTTACCCTTGTTTTGGATGAATGAGTACCTGGGTAAACACAATGCAAGATTTTGATATATTTCTGTTGTAATGCTTTAGGAATTATCACTTTTGGACCTTTCATGATTCCATCTTCCATCATGAGCTTATCTCTGTAATGAAAATACTGCTGAATGTCAAGTGGTAAACTGGTTTCTCATGTTGGCCATCCTTGACTGATGATGCTTTTCAGCTTCTGGAGAATTGGGTCTGAAGCTGTGTCATTTCCTAGTTCATCAAGCTTTGATGATGAAACATTTCTAACTTCCCTGACTTCAAAGTCTGTTGCTTCATTTTCATGCTGCACTGTCATTTGTCTGGGTGTGAGTGGTAAAGCATCAGCGAGGTACAAGTGTCTGCCCTTTTTGTAAACAATTGTGAAACTGTACTTTTGCAATTTTAACATCATATGTTGCAATTGCCACTAGTGGTTGGTGATCAGTTTCTACTTGGATAGGTCTGCCATAAATACAATCATTGAACTTCGAATGTGCGAACACTACTGCCAAATGTTCTTTCTCTATTTGTGTATAATGCATCTCTGTTTGGTTTAAAGTTCTTCATGCATAGGCTACTGATATGCTTTCTTGAAGACATTTTGCACCAAGGCAGCATTTGAAGCATCACAAGAAAGAATTACTGATTTGTGAACATCATAATATCTTAATGTGGGTGAACTGCCAGTTTTTTTCTTCAAAATATCAAATGGTCTTTGCTGTTGTACCAACAAGGACCAGTTTACATTTTTACTTGTCCACTCATGTAATGGTGCAGAAAGCTCACTCAAGTCTGGAATGAACTTTCCTAAATAGGTGAGCATACCTAGAAAATGTTGTAAAGATGTGACATTCTCTGGAAATGTGGAACTGGCATCTCAAGAATTGTTTGCTTAGATGGATCTGGTTGTAAGCCAGAACTGGTAAACAAATGTCCCACATAACTTACATAAGTAACTTCTTTCAGCCTGAATTTACAATTCTGAGGACTCAATTTAAGATTTACTTCACGTGCATGGTCTAGAATTTTCCTGAGATTTCTATCATGTTCACCTTCACCATTGCCTCTAACAATAATGTCGTCTACTATAATAACACATGGATAACCAGAAAAAAATTGTTCCATGGCACGTTGAAAGACTTCACTAACAGAACTGATTCCAAATGGCATTCTCAAAAATCTATATGTACCAAATGGTGTACTGAATGTAGTTAGCAATGAAGATTTGCGATCCAGCAAAATTTGCCAAAAACAACTTTTTGCAACTAAGACTGAGAAAACAGTGGAATTTGGCATGAGAGCAGCTACCTCTTCTACTGTACACATTGAATGATGGGGACACTTCAGTGCTTTGTTTAAGTCTCTTGGATCATTGCATATTCAAATATCATCTGAGCTTTTCTTTTGAGCTACAGCCATGGAGAATACCCATTCAGTTGGTTCTTCTACTGGAGTAAGGACACCTAAATTCACCAATTTGTCTAGTAATGCTTTTACTTAACTCTGCATTGCTACTGGAATCTTCCATGCTGGGGTAACAACTGGACTTACTTCATGGTATAACTTCATGGAATATATGACTGGAAGTTTACCAAGCTTGTCTTTGAAAATATCAGCATATTCACTAAAAATATTATGTGTAAAACTATCATTGTTGCTCAGACTTATACGGTGGACCTCTTTATTAAATGAAATCTGTCGATTCTCAAACTGTCTTTGAGGCCTAACAATGACTGTACATAAAATTGCAATTCATAGCTGTTTCCAGCAGAATGGCATGAAAGAATTACTGTGCTATCAGTTTGAATCTCTTCACCACCATAAGCAACTAGTTTGCACACTTTGCTGAATCAAGTTTCTCACCAGCTCTTACTTTAGCGAACATTTGTGCTGATATAACATTGCACTTGGATCCAGTGTCTACTTTAAGCTCTAAGGGTTTCCCATTAATTTATACAGTACAAAAGAGTTCACTCTTTGCTGACAACTGATAGTTTACTGTATTAACTGTTTCATCGATCACAGAGACACCATCAACATAAGTTTGCTTACAACTCTTAGAGTTTGCTGCAGTCTATATCTGATCTATTTGCTTCTTCAGATACTCTCTTTTAATATACGTTTGTGACACTTTAGACTTGCAAAGCCTTTTGAAATTATTCCACTTTTTACATTTGTGACATTGCTGACCAAAAGCTAAACACTTTTACCTTCTAGGTTCATGACTGCCTCCACAATTGCAACAGTTAACGAGGTTGGCTGTGGCCCTCTTCAGTTTATATTTCTTTTTCATCTTAACTTTCTGTTGCACACTATCAACAGTCACACTAGCAAATACTGCAAAAGTGCTTTTCTCATTCGTAATCATATTCATATGATTTCTGTAAGCTCATGTATCTGAAAAATCTCAATGGCTTTGCTCAATGTTAATTCACTGTCTTGCAGCAAAATCTTTCTCACTGCATCATTATTAATAGCATATACAAGATGGTATTTTATTAATTCATCTTGTAGCTCACCAAATCTACATGTTTTTGCTTTATTTCTTAGGTCAGTGTCAAAAGAAAAAACTTCAAAGACCAATACATGTAAGGTACAGATAAGGCACATTTAATAACTTGCTGCAAGGAGACAAAAACATGCAAATACAGGATTTTGCCTAACTACTAACAGGAAGTATGCTAGTTCTTATACTGTTCTGCAAGACATTGCCTTCTGTGGTTGACGTAATCAAACACAACTTTCAGTATTGTTCTACAGCAGCTGTTACTCAGATTTTCTGCTGACATGACTGGATTTATGAAAAACATTTTGAGAAAAACAACCTGGCCTTGGTGGGATCTAGCCCATTACAAGCTTCTATTGTGTAGTTCTAATACATGTGTTACATTTCAAGGTACTTTTCTAGCTTAGGCACAAGCAAGTCCTGATTGCAATTCATATTTTCAAGCAGTATTTGTTCTAATTATCTATAGCTTCTGCAGCTGTGTATTTTCTCACAGCACAAGCGGAACTCCTTGCCTAAGTCTAATACAAGTGATACATCTATTCATTATTTTCCTGACACAAGCAGAAATTATCTGCTTCCCTGTAAATTTCCAAAGCATAAGCAAAGATTATAGCTGTGCATATTTCATGACAATACAAGATTAGAAAGCTTCTGCAATTCGTACAGATTTTATGCAGTGTGAAATAGAATAAATGTGTTAACTCTTTTCAAGCCTTAAATGCACTAAGCATATTACTAATACATACACTAATACATATTTTTCTGACATTTCCCACCTTTTAATACTTTTATTCTACTTTCAAAATAAGCATAAACAGTTTTTTCTTCTCCTAACCTCTTCCCACTTAGGATTTGTAGTTAAGAAAGTCATTCAGTTTAAACTTATGAAAGCATTTTCAATCTTTTAACAGTTCTTCAAACTCAGTACTTTGATATAAGGTTTCAGAAACTGACATGTCTATAAAGTCTTTAATCAGTCTTTTCATGCAGGGGATGCCACAGCAAACACATACTCCCAGTAGGATCATTCCTACACAAATAGCAATCAGAATGTTCATTAGGATAGTACCCCACCCCCCCAAACCATTTCTGGAAAAAGTCCGTCAGTGGGTTTGGTCCTAGTTTGGTCATGTCCGACACTTGGTGAATTATCTCAAGGTGATTGTCTATCTCATGTTTATGGTCAGGAATATATGAACAGCACTCCTCCTGGATTAAAGTGCAAGTACCCCCTCTCGCCGCTAGGGTGAAGTCGAGAGACATGCGGTTTTGAAGCATTACAGTTCTCATGGCATTCAGTTCATCAGTCACCAATTCGAGAGCGGAAAAAGTTGCATTGCTCATTACTTTGAGAAGTTTAGACAGTTGTTTTCAGCTCACAGATCAATTTCACTGCTCCATATGCTGGTGATATGCCTGCCCACAATATAACACTGTCACTCAAGTTCATGTGTGTCAGTTTATCGCCTATAGAATGATGGTTTTTCCAGCACACATCGATTTGCCCCACTGGATTTACAGGTTTCTTGATGGGGTTCTTGATGACCTCTTGGACATTCCAAATTTTTCCTTGAGGTAAGACTGCAGTGTGTCGTATGGCCTTAACCAGGTAGCCCAAAAGACAACTGCCGGACCAATTCTCAGGTAACCACTTGTATGCCTTTCTGCCCCATACAAAATAACAGTCCTCTACTTTAGTAGTAACTTTGCTATGAATATACACTTGTCCTGCATGAAACATTTTTCTATCAATTATAGACAGTTGTTTATAAAGAACAGAATCATGTTTTACTTCATCAGTTGTTTTGTGCATCAATTCAAAAAATGAATCATGGTTTGTATTACAATAAGAACCTGCATTGTTAGCTTTAGTGTAACATTTATAAGGAACAGTCACATTGCAATTGCTCCAACCCACCTGAACAGTGTCATTTTTATAAAAACACACAGTTCCCTTTTGTGGAATAGACAAGTGCAATGCTATTTTATCTTGTGATGTAACAGTTGAGGTATCATAAATCAAGTTTTCCCAGGTCTCGTTGACCCCTAGGGGGACTGCAGTCATTAATAACCCCCCGTATGCTGTCGGCAAAGCTGTGCAAATTCAGCAATTTGAAACATTGAAAGTCTCAGCATACACATATTTATGCCTGGTAAGTGTTGAAGTTTGGGTGCCAGTCTATGAGTAACACTTCATGCTTATTCAGTTCAGTTTGTGTGGCTGGAAAAAGTAATGGCCACAACAAAAAGATTATTGTCACTAGTACAGTTAACAGGATGATTATGCAATACTTCTGAGGAAATGGTTGTTCTGCCTTCCTGTTTTTTCTGGATTCTGTCATTTTTGCTCTTGACATGTGACAAGACTTTTGTCCAGTTCAAAGTTCTTAACTAGTTTGCAGTACGTCAGGTGGATCCACGAAGCATGCTCTGCAATCTTGACTACAGTGGGTGTCGACAGAAGCACTTGATATGGACCTTCCCACTTTGGTGACGTCCAATTCTTCTTTTTTATTGTCTTCACCCTGATCCAGGTTTCTGGAGCCACTGCAACTTCTGATGGTCTGGTTTGTTCTTTATCTGAAACAGAATTTGACTGCAACAGATGTTTAGAATTCAACAAATTTCTCATATACTCTGCTAGTGTACAGTCGGCTTCCTGGTCTGCGGGCATGAGAGGTTTCCACTGAGGTATATAACAAGCCCTTCCAAATAGTTTCTCAAAAGGAGCCAATCCTTTTGCATTCAGAACAGTTCTCATGCTCAACAGTGCCAGGGGCAGACAGTACACCCAATTTCTTTTTGTTTCCGCTATTAACTTTCTTAGCTTACTCTTTAAAATCCCATTATGCCTCTTAACTAACCCTGCAGATTGCGGATGATATGCACAATGATTTTTTTAAAGAAATACCAAAATGTTTACTTAACTGCTGTATGGTTTGGTTTGCAAAGTATGTACCATTGTCACTGTAGATCCTTTTCGGAATGCCGAATCTAGGCATGATTTCTTTAACGAGGATTTTTGCTATGGTAGCCGCATCTGGATTTTTAGTTGGAAAGGCTTCCACCCATCTGGAAAACATATCTACAATGACAAGACAATACTTCTTATTTTCACATTTGTTCAATTCTATGAAATCCATACAGATAGTATGAAATGGATACGGTGGTGTAGGGAAACTCCCTCGCTTGGGCTTTAACGCCTCTTGTGCATGATGTTTGTTACAAATGTGGCACATCAAACAAAATTTTTTAGAGTAGTTTAAGAATCCATATGTCATGAATATTCGGTTCACCAGCTGTACCATCCCCCCTGTTGAGACATGGCATTGCCCATGGCTCAACAAAGCTGCATATCTAAACAAATTAGATGGTAATATCGGTTTCCCTTCTTTAGAGATGTACAGCCCCTTTTCGAGAATTGCTCCTCGTCCTACCCATCTTTGTTTTTCAGCCTGCGTAGTAAATGTCTGCATTGTCTTTAACATTTCTAAGTCTAAAATCTCAGAGGGTTGTTATTACTTATTCAAAAGAAATACTTCTGAAGCTGCCTGTTTTGCAGCTGTATCAGCTCTCACATTACCTTTTGAAATCCTATCCTGTTGCTTGATATGAGCTGTGCATTTACAAACAGCTACTTTCTGAGGTAACTGAATTCTAAAAGATCTAAAATAAACTGTGCATGATTAATAGGTTTGCCAGTAGATGTTATCATTCCTCGATTTTTCCACTGTTGCGCAAAAACATGTACAGTAGAAAAAGCATACTGGCTGAAATGTTCACACATTTACCCTTTGCTAAGGTACATGCCCGTGTCAAGGCAATCAATTCTGCTGCCTGTGCAGATAAATTGTGCGGTAAAGGTTTCACTTCTATAATCTCAGTATCAGAAACTACTGCATATCCTACTAGGTTCTGTCCTGCAGGACCCCTTTTGCACGAGCCATCCACGTAGTATGTCACCTCGGCTTCATCCAAGGGAACATCCGTAAGATCTTTTCTAGGCAGTGTCTTTTGCTCAATCACCTGCAGGCAGCTGTGTGGTGTGCCATCTGCAGGGGTTGGGAGCAAGGTAGAAGGGTTCAAAGTCGTGCATCGTTCAATTGTCATATGAGGTTGGCTCAACAATATAGTCATACAGGAAAGATGCCCAGCAGGGGAAAGATATGCTACCTTCTCTTGCAGTAAAATAATTGCGACTGCATGAGGCACTCTCAAAGTGAGAGGGTGGAATAAAACGACTGAGGCCGAAGCCTGTACTGCCAATGCAGCTGCAACTACTGCTTGTACACAGTAAGGTAATGACCGTGCCACTGGGTCTAGTTGTGATGAATAATAAGCAATAGGGCGTTGCTTGTCCCCATGCTGTTGTGTTAACACTGATGTCATATAACCATGCTTACAATCTACAGTTTGGAAAAAGCATTTATGATAGTTTGGTAATCCTAAAACAAATGAGGACGCTATTAACTGTTTCAGTTTGCAGAAAGCAGATTCTGCTTCTGGTGTCCATTGTAATAAATCCTGTGCTGCCATAGGCTTTTTATATATCAGGTTAGTCAGTGGTGCAGATTCCGAGGAATAGTTTGGAATCCAGGTCCGGCAAAAATTAGTCGTACCCAGGAAGGACATCATTTCCTTCTTGGAGTGGGTTTTGGCGCTTACAAAATCGCTATTTTTCTGTCCTCATCTAATGTCCTACCCTCTTTGGATATTACATATCCTAGGTATTTAACTTGTTTTTTCCAAAGCTGCAGTTTATTTTTGTTTTCTTTATGTCCTTCAGTGGCTAAAAATTGTAACAGCGCTATGGTATCTTCTTTGCAATCTTGCTGGGTGGGGGCCGCCAGCAGGATATCAACAACATAAAGTAAAATCTGACTGCCTCTTGGTGGGGTAAATCCCACCAAGTTGCTTGCCATTTCTTGTGAGAATATCATTGGACTTTCACAATATTCCTGTGGTAGTCGCGTATATGTATACCTTTTCCCCTGAAATGTGAATGCAAACCAATATTGGCTGTCAGGGTGTATCGGTATTGAAAAGAACGCATTGCTGATATCTACCACAGAAAAATATTTCTGTTGAGGTTTTAAATCATTCAACAGGGTGTGTGGGTCTGGCACTGAAGGTACCCTTGGTATTACTGCGTCATTTACAGCTTGTAAATCTTGGACCATATGCCATTCTCCATTCGCTTTCTTAACAGGAAATAAGGGTATGTTACATGGTGAATCAGGAGATTCCACCAGCACCCCTTCCTTAAGTAAAGCTGCTATAATAGGTTTGATTCCTACCTCTGCATCTTTTCTTAAGGGGTACTGTCTTTTCTGTGGTCTAAATGCTGACTTTGGCATGATAGTAACTGGTCCCGCTGTACGAATAAGTCCTACATCTGACTTTCCTGTTGACCAAAGAGTTTCTGGTATATTCTGTAAAGCATTCTCTTCCTCCTTTAATAGGGGTGCTAATCAGCTGTCTTTGCTAGACTGCAAGTGCACGGCTGGGTGGGTCTGAGTTATCCAATTCAACTTCTGCATTTGTATTCCCTGTTTTGACAGTTCTAACTCTGTCTGCTTTTCCCATCTCGTGACTTTTTCTCCTAAGTCTACCCATTTTACATTCTTGTGCTTAGTTAAGCTAACATGTGGTAATTGATTAGATTTATAGAGTGCAAAGATCTCCTGGGGCAATGAACAGATGGCTACACTGTTCCCTTCCATGTCCCAGTACAGATTACGTAATATCAATCTGTTTGCACGATTTCTAAACAATTCTTGCCCATATTCCTTATCAGGTCCTGGTGTGCTACAATAATACAGACTACAGTGCAACAAATGTTGTTTATCAATGTCAAGGGAGGGGAACTTGCTGATGGCTACGTTCATCAACTCTTCGGTCACAGTCCCTGGACCAGTCATAACCAAGTCCTGGCTGTACCAATAGAACATTTCACCCTCCGATTGCACTGCAAAGGTATCGATTTGTCGCTGTGCTTCCATACCCTGCATAGTCAGAACTACTGCTATACCAAATAGCTGTATAAGGTCTCTGCCCAAGAGGTTTACTGGGCATTTTGCGGAAACAACGATTTTGCTTTTCTGGGTCAATCCTGAAACAGGATCAGTTATTGCAATATTATGGGCGAGGGGCTCCCGATGCAGCTGTCTATTAGCTGCTTTCACTAGTATGTAATCAGGTGACTCTGAATTCTCTGGCAGTTTGGAGGGATGTATCAGGGTCCGTGATGCCCCTGAATCACACAAGAATTTGACTTCCCTCCCTTCTACCAGGAGTGTAACTTCTGGTTTTGTGTCTGCTATATAGAGCTCTAAGCTCAATAAAGCTAAATCCAATATTTCATTTTCTTCACTATCCATAACTTCCTGCACTTCTTCTATTTCTTCTGTCACATCCTCTACTCCTTCTATCAGATTCTCATTTGTCCTTTCTCTGCTATCCCCTTCTAGTGATTCTTGACTATCATATAGTCAGTCCTCACCCTCCTTGTCTTCCGTGGTTGCCTTCTTGTTTTTCTTGCAATCCCTTGACAAGTGTCCCTTTTTACTGCATTTAAAACATTCACCCCTTTTCTTTCGCCCTTCAAAGTCCTCTGATCGCTGATCAGATTGTTTGTTTCCCTGGGCATTTCTCTTGCCCTTTTTCCCAGACTGTACTACATAAACTTCTGCTCCATCTTTTACAGAAAATACTTGGGCTTTATTTTTCTTTTTGCTATTAAAATGCCTTTCGGCATGCCTAGCATATTCAAGTAATGACTGTAACCTGCTTGTACGATGATCTACCCTGTGCTTTGTAATAAAACTGCTTATGAGTGCAATGTTGCCTTTCAAAAATGCATTCTTTAACTGTTGCTCATATGGGGAATCTTGTGTCTGATCTTCAGGAACCTGCATTCCACAATGGTTATTAAAACATTCTAGCAGTCTGGCATAATATCTGTCAATAGTTTCACCTTCTTGTTGGATGCATTGATTAATGCAAGTCCAGTCTGCCCTAGGCTTCCATTTCTTAGAGATTCGGTCTGTAAGACCTTTTACTCTGTTGTCTAGTTCTGAGCTGCTATGTGGGAGGGGCCTGAGTGCAGCGTCCCGGGGATTCCAGTTGCCACTAATCATGTGCCAATCTGGTCCCACAATTTGTCTGACTACTTTTTCTACCTCTTCTCCATTTAAATTATAACTCAGCCTCATTCCTTGTAAATCTTCTAAGAACTTTCTGAAATTAACTTTTGGATGGGGAATTCCCTCAGTGGCTTTCCGGATATTTTTCGGAGTCCAGGGTCTATACACTAGAATAGTTGGGTCCTGACCTTCTTGCCCTGCCTGAGGATTAGGTACTTCTATAAGTGGGCATATTTCTTCTTCACTCATAGATCGTGAATTCCTACCCATTTGATATAATTCAATGTCCCCTTTTGAGTTACCTGCCCGTGTTTGAGACCTGGTCTCGATGGGATCTCTAATAAACGGTTTTGCTTTCGTAATGTCTCTATTTTCAGTGACAGCAGGATATCGTGGGGGTGGACTAACTTGTTCACTTGCTTCATATTCTGGTAAGGGGGGTGGAGGGGCCGATGCTATTACTAAGTTATTGTCCTCCTTATCTAAAAACATTGCTTTTGATTTATTATTCTTTTGTTCCCTATGGTTTACCTCCTCAATCCACCTGTGTGCCTGAGGAATTCCTAATTGGCGCTGCTTTTTTACCCGACCTTTGGAATCGGTTTTAAGCTGTTTGACAAGTTTGACAAGTGAGGATTTTTCTAATTTACAATCAAATTCATACTTATTAACCCATTTTGAATAGTATTTAATATTATCAGCACTCTGTGACTGCATGTATTTTGCGTCTTCGGTTAATGGCGGATTTTGGGGTCTTTTTGTGCAATTATTACCCATTTTGTTCTACCCTTTTTAATCATTACATAACTTATTATTTTTAACGTGGTACCAAGGATTTTGTTATAGTCTCTTCAGAATGACTGCCTACCTACTCTGTTTCCCTGACCTATGACAAGACAGCAATCTTTTCTGTCCCTGGCTTGTAAAAATACAGTCCTGACAAAAACAATACAAATCTAGTCCCTGATCTAAAAACAGAAAAAAGTAGATTCACCATACCTGAGCCTTCATGATTGATCACCTGGTTCGTGAAAAACCCATCCATCAGTCACAGATCAGAAAGTGGCTGTCCTCTTTTGTACGACAATTCAGTAGGAGGGCTTTTCAAATAAGAAGAACCGATGTGGTTTCTTCCCCGTACGGTTTCAAGCCTCCTGGCCTGTCTGATCCAAGGTGAAGTGAGGGTTTCCGGTCCGAAGGACCAATCTGTCAAAGGAAAAAAACTTCAAAGACCAATACACGTAAGGTTCAGATAAGGCACATTTAATAACTTGCTGCAAGGAGACAAAAACATGCAAATACAGGATTTTGCCTAACGACTAACAGGAAGTATGCTATTCTTATACTGTTCTGCAAGACATTGCCTTCTGTGGTTGACGTAATCAAACACAACTTTCAGTATTGTTCTACAGCAGATGTTACTCAGATTTTCTGCTGACATGACTGGATTTATGAAAATCCTTTTGAGAAAAACAACCTGGCTTTGGTGGGCTCTAGCCCGTTACAAGCTTCTATTGTGTAGTTCCAATACATGTGTTACATTTCAAGGTACTTTTCTAGCTTGGGCACAAGCAAGTGCTGATTGCAGTTCATATTTTCAAGCAGTCTTTGTTCTAATTATCTATAGGTTCTGCAGCTGTGTATTTTCTCACAGCACAAGTGGAACTCCTTGTCTAAGTCTAATACAAGTGATACACCTATTCATTATTTTCCTGACACAAGCAGAAATTATCTGCTTCCCTGTAAATTTCCAAAGCATAAGCAAAGATTATATCTGCACATATTTCATGACAATACAAGGTTAGAAAGCTTCTGCAATTCATACAGATTTTATGCAGTGTGAAATAGAATAAATGTGTTAACCCTTTTCAAGCCTTAAATGCACTAAGCATATTACTAATACATACACTAATACATATTTTTCTGACAGTCAGTAATATATGCTGCAACAGTTTCACCAGGCTTTTGATTTCTTGTGTAAAATTTGTGCCTTTCCATTGTAATATTCATTTGAGATTACACATTTCTCTAAATTTATGTTTTAAGCACTCAGGTTCTTCCTGTGTTTCAGTCTGTTCTCACAATATGGCAGTTATCCCCCTCCCCTGCATACATAGCAGGTGCATACACAAATTAACATTTTCACCAATAGCTTCTAAGCCAGCTAAATTTGAAAAGTATAAATGCTCTTGTATGTGAGTCTTTATCAGAAAATGCATCCTGTATGAAAATATCACATTCTTACTGAAACACTCACTGATTCTCAGCAATATTATTATCAAATACCAGCTGTTCAGGTCTGTGAAATCCCTCTGCTATAACAACAAAATTCTTTTAAACATAAGTATAGACCTGGTACTTGCAATTATTCTCAAGTGCACAATAATCTCTCCTAAAATGCTTTATTTTAAAACTGTGATTACCTTGAACACTCTGGACACTTTGGACACTTTGAAAAGTCTTACTTACTGTGAAAAAGTCAGACATTGTAAAAAATTTGAACAGTATAGCCTTTTCGAACATTTTAAACACTTCAGAGATTGTTTCAAACAATTTAATCATTATGTCGCTATTTCAGACATTTTGAATAACTTGGAAATTATTTCGAACACTTTGAGTGCTATGCCACATGTTTGGTGACTGGAAATCATTTAATATGAATTTAAGTAACTTCAAATAACCGCTGACTTGTTTGCAAGTTTGATCATGCATATTACTCCATTTCTAACTGCGTGCCTCATGTTTTGCGAGTTGCTTTAACTTCAGATCCCATTCTGAAACCATGTCACATGTCTAGTGTATTCAAATGAGACACAGAGGCATGGGATGGGTTCAAATCATTTATTATACATAAACACATTAGGAGCTGTAACTGGAATGTATACTTTAAACTTCATAAACTACTGACTGACTCATTACTTCTAACACACTCACATGTGCATCTCCATTGAAGCTTGCAAACAGTCTGAATGACTTTACAAAATGGTCATGATCTTGCATGTGCTCAGTAACTTATATGCACATGCTATCTGACTACAGTGGCTGACTAGGCAGAATACATACACACTGATTTACATGGTTGACTAGGTACAATACTCACACACTGATCTAAATAAAGTAACCCCATCCCCCCTAAAGAAGGAACTGCAGTATCAGCACCCAATGCACATGGTGTGGGAGTAGAACCCACAGACTTCTGCAGCAAAGTAAAGTATGCTTCCTGTTGTGCTACTAACACTCTTTTAAAATGTATAGCACAAACACTGGTGGTGGCCATTTGCTAAACAAAACGGTTACAGATTGAAAACAAGCTTAGCATAAGCAACAGTAAACTTCTCTTACTTTGAAAATCAACATTCCATAAAAATGCAGAGAAGTCCAACAGTCTTTCAAAATGCAGAGAAGCTCAATAATAAGACAAACAAAACACCAGCAATGGTTTAACGTTAGTTGAGATAAAGAAGAAATATCAGGAAACACCACATCTTGACCAACACAGGGAGGTGCGTATTCGAAACAATAAAGATTAAAATGTAAAAACTTTAATAAAAAATAAATTACATTTTTTTAAAAATGGATAAGTGCTTTCAGCTCCTGCCTTCTTCAGATCATATACAATAAATCAACTTCCTCATTTAAAAGTTTTTGGGTCATTCAGCTATGACCAATCAAATTATTTCTCTAAGCTTGTGTTTTGCTAGTATTGGTTTTAAAGAAAAACAACATTTAAGCCAGGTAGCCTGTCAGCTAATAGTTCAGCTATCCTCTGGATCTCATCCATTTCAGTTGATGTAAGTAAATCCCATCATCTAGGGGTATCCAAATTAACCCCAAGTGCCATAAAATGAAAAACATGCCCAGGTAAATTTAGAATGTGCTGAGCTAAGGCATTTTCTGTATTTTTAACCTAATATCACTTAGACACTTTAGAATTCTTGCTTTAAAAAGACAGTTTGTTTTGTCTACATAAAAAACTAGGATATAACTTACACTGGCAACATAAATAATATTCTTTGTATTGCAATCTACATAGTTAGTACAGCTATACCCTCTTCTAGTAGTCAGATGTCTAAACATATTATCCCTCCTAATGGAATTACAAGCTTTGCATCTATTGCATTTGAACATTCCTTTTTTCATTAAAATATTTCTTCTTTTTGTCATTTCTTTATTATATAACAATCCATTAAGGTTTTTCTTGTATTTAAATCCAAAAATTGGATGATCCCCTACAATTTGTCTGATGTCATCATCAGCTGTTAAAATCTTCCAATTCTGTTTAATAATCTGGCAGATGTCCTTGACATCCTGACTATAGGTAAGTATACATCTCATACTCATTTGACCATTTTTCTGTGTCTTACACTTCTTGTTCTCCATACGACACCCCCTGTTTAGTTATGGTTTGCCTCTTCTTTCTCCATCACAATTTCTGACATACCTTTGTTAACTAAATCTGGTCTGTAACCTCTTTTATGAAAATTCTCTTCAAGTATCTTGCTTTCCTGTTCAAAAATATAAATAGTGAACGAACACCAACCAAATAAAAAATCTGGACGCCGACACTGAAGAATCACTGCTCGTCCTAGTGATGAAATATATTTGTTTATTGTAACTCCACACGATACAAAAGACAGGGTTAAGTGCTTTCAACTGTTATACACAGTCTTCATCAGAACAACATACTGCTAGTATTCTACTGCTTAAGTACTCTACCTTTTGAACTTAATTGTATAATTGCTCTAGTTGCCGCCAAAAACTTTAAAGACATACTAATCACTATTGTTAGACAAAAATATCTACAATTTACCCTTTACTATGTATAGGTAGCACATACATTAACTACTAATATATAATAACATAAGTTATAAATTTGTTTTTATGTTTAGCAACTGTCTATGATATTTTAATATCAACTTTTATTTTATGATTTTTATAATAGTTAGCATACAAGTATTTAATAGGGTTTTGTGTGGAATGCAAAATTATTTATATTTTTCAATAATATTGACATATTATATAAATATATATATGCAACAGTATGGTAGTTTTAGATGGGACTCATATTATTAGATACAGTAGGGGTCATTTTATTAAACAGTATGTATATTATGAGATTTACGATAAATGGCAGGATGCATTAGAGTAGGTAATTTATAACTTATGTTATTATATATTAGTAGTTAATGTATGTGCTACCTATACATAGTAAAGGGTAAATTGTAGATATTTTTGTCTAACAATAGTGATTAGTATGTCTTTAAAGTTTTTGGCGGCAACTAGAGCAATTATACAATTAAGTTCAAAAGGTAGAGTACTTAAGCAGTAGAATACTAGCAGTATGTTGTTCTGATGAAGACTGTGTATAACAGTTGAAAGCGCTTAACCCTGTCTTTTGTATCGTGTGCAGTTACAATAAACAAATATATTTCATCACTAGGACGAGCAGTGATTCTTCAGTGTCGGTTTCCTGTTCAAAAATGTCATCATCAGTACATAATCTGGATGTCCTTAAGAACTGTCCTGTAACAACTTGGGAGAATACATGTTGTGGATGCATACTATTACAATGAAGAATATGATTCTTCCAACACTGCTTCTGAAACCATTGTGTATCAAACTTCCCTTCCTTGTTTCTACTTAGACTGATGTCCAGAAACTCTATCTTTCATGTCAAATAGCGAACCTCAAACTTCAAGAAAGACGTTGTAAATGTAAGATAGTCAACAAATTCCAACAGACAGTTTTTCTCACTTGAAGGAATATGTCATCCATGAATCTTTTATAGAATGGAATATAATGTTCCCAGTTGTTCATAACATTGAAAATAAACTCCTCCTCCCATTGGGTCAGAACAAAATTGGAATACCTATTCATAGATGGGGTTGCCATTACTACCCCCATTTCTGTAGAAAATAGTCATCCTTGAACACCAGTACATTATTTTCCAACCTATCTCCAATAGCATGCATAGTTGGTGGATATTTCTCTTATCATAGACTTGTTTTTGACTCAATAATCTGTATATCACCTTTATGCCATAGTTATTAGGTATGACTGTAAATAGGCTTACCACATCCTTAGTTACCATTAAGACTTCTATTTCCTTACCCATTTCTTGTAAATAGCTGGAGAGTGAGCATACAAAATGTTCTGTATCCTTCAGAACAGTAATAGCTTTTGCAAGTGCTTTCATTAACTTATTTTCAATAAATATTGAAGCTGGTTCTGTGATCCAACCATTGTCAGACACTATTGAACGCATGGGTGGGTCAGTTGTGTCTTTGTGTATCTTAGGAAGCCCTCTTATAGATGAAATAACAGGATTTTTAACTATGATAAAATCATAGATGTCTTTCGTAATCACATTAGTCAGCAATAAATCATATAGGTACTCATGAACCTTCCATACTATGTCATTCAGTTCACTGAATTGTATCATGTTGTATGTCTTTTCATCTTTTAGTAAATCATCCATTTTAGTATCATATAGGAGCTTATCCATAAGCACTATTGCTTCATCTTATCTGCTGGTCTTATTATTAAATCAGTATTATTTATTAATTCTTGGAGTGCTAGGCTCTCTTCTTTATCCGTATTATTAAACTGTCTTGAGTGTTGAGTGTATCTGAGCCTCATGACCTCATTTTCACATACTTATACAAATGTATCTACAGCTGAACTGAACTGTGGTGTAAAAGTACTTGGCTTCCTAAATGAACCCATATCTGTGTGATCATTATTTTTAAAAATACTTTTCAGAATACTATTCCTGGCAAAATATTTAATACCAAAAACAAACTCATGCAATCCTAAGCCTAAGGAGGGGATAAAGGAAATTCCTTTGCTCAAAAGCCTTAATTGTGGTTCAGTTAACTGATCATTAGCCAAATTCACTATCAAGGAATTTCTGTAACTTCTATCCTCTGTCATCAAGTTGAGAGCTTTCTCCTTTTCCTCTCTCTGCTCAATGAGCAGTTTTTGAATATGGTAACATTTACTTCATAGGTATTGGGAGCCTGGAAAAAATAGTAGATGTACAGCTGTTTCCTTTGGTCTGGCAACTTGTGTGATTGCCTTATTCTCCATTTTATTATTTTTTGTTTCAGGTAATAATATTCCCTCCCTTTGCAAGCTCTGTTTATTTTCTAAAAGCACTGCTGTTACTGTCTCTTTAAGAGAGGTCTCAGAGGTATCAGCATTTTGTATATTGCCAGATCACGCATTAGTAAATTGCTTCTTACTATTCTTGTCCTGAGTCTGATGTGAAGCATTTTCTTTCATCTCATTGTCAGATTGCTTCATTTCTCTCAGCCACTCAAAGATGTTGAGATCTTTGAAATTTTTATAATCTCTAATTAGATTCTTGGTCTTAATTGATTTACATTTCTGTTCATACAATGAGAGGCAATGCTGTAACTCTTCAGTCCTACATAAAAATGCCTCAGATAGAGCCGCATCTTCTAATTCTTTCTAATTAGTATCAGTAAAGCAAGCCACTTCTTCTTCTTCTATGGGGCAAAAATACTCCAGGAGCAATTTAATATACTCAGAACTTGTTTTTAAATTTATATTCTGCCATTTAGCTAGCAATTTGGGATGAGCATTACCATAGGTAGGCATGCATCGTACCCGAAGCCCTCTTGGAACAATGGTATAGTGTAGGCAGGCTTCCAAATGGAAGCGCTGCCACTGTAACCTCTTCAGTTTAAAGGCTGTGGTCTCTATTTGTTTAAAAATACTGTCAAATCTTTCTGGTAGCATTATCATTGCCTCAAATGTAACTTGCACATCCTTTAAATTAAGACATAGAGGATTACTATTAACTGTGAGGATGTTCTTGACATTGGACTTGGTTGCTGCCATGCGATTGATTGGCTCTCTTACCCCTTCTCTAATTTATTTTCTGGACAACAGTCTAGTTCCAGTTCTACTCCTTCCACCATGTACTGTTCTGGTGTATTAAATTAAGTGCAAGTAACACAAAAAAAAACACCAGCAATGGTTTAAGGTTAGTTGAGATGAAGAAGAAATATCATGAAACAACACAACTTGACCACCACAGGGAGGTGCGTATTTGAAACAATAAATATTAAAACATTATAACTTTAATCAAAAATATCATTTCAAGAAAGATGTGTCTGTAAGATAGTCAACAAATTCCAATAGACAGGTTTCCTTACCTGTCCAGACAAGGAGTATGTCATCCACAAATATTTTATATAATGGAATATAACGTTCCCAGTTGTTCATACCATTTAACCTGGGCATGTTTTTCATTTTATGGCACTTGAGGTTATTTTGGATACCCCCAGAAGAGGGGATTTACTTATATCAACTGAAATGGCTGAGACCTGGTGGATAGCTGAACTATTAGCTGACAAGTTACCTGCCTTAAATGCTGCTTTTCCTTTAAAACCAATACTAACGAAATGCAAGATTAGAGAAAGAATTTGATTGGTTGTAGTTGAATGAGACCAAAGCTTTTAAATGGGAAAGTTGATTTAATGTATATGATATGAAGACGGCAGGACCAGAAAGTGCTTATCATCCACTTTTAAAGCATTTTAATATATTTTTGATTAACGTTTTAACGTTTTAATCTTTATTGTTTCGAATACATACCTCCCTGTGGTGGTCAAGTTGTGTTGTTTCCTGAGAAGCTCAATAGTCTCTGGAAATGCAGAGGAGATTAACATTGTTTTTAAATGAACAGAAACTCAACATTCTTTAAAAATCCACTAAAACTCAACAGTCCTTGCTGCCTGAAGGTGACACCTATGTCCCTCATGGACAGGGGTAGTCAGTGCTGATCAATGAATTATTCTGCTAACAATGACCATCTAATTGTGGTCAATTAGGCTACATGGGGTTTTGCACGGCAGGCTTGTAAAGGTCCTAGGGCCATTAGCCTAGTAGCATCCTATGAACCAATGAACCTTGCTGATGACAGTTTGACAGCTGGTGTAGAAGATTCAGGCTCTGGGGTCCTGGATTGAAGTTAGAGGGTTTGAACCTGAATGAGTTAACCAATTTTCCATTCTTAAATGGGTCAATACACACACACACACACACACACACACACACACACACACACACACACACACACACACACACACACACACACACACACACTCTTCTCTACTAACCTATTTCAAGATCCATTTGCTCTCTGTGTTCATCTGGACCAACCCATTTTAGGATCACTGGAACAACATCCGTGTTTGTTTTTTAAATTCACAGGATCCATTTCAGTTTGAATGTGTGTGCATTGTGTACTAAAGATGCAAACACAAACACTACTAACGATGCACTCTGTGCACATCCTTAAAGGAGAAATGTCAGTTTTTCTGGCAGCCCCCAGCCAGTGGGCCCTCATCCCCAGCTAGTGGGCTCCCCAAGCCAGTGAGTCTTAGGTGACTGCCTAGGTCACCTAGTGCTGGATCTGGCTCTGAAACACTAACTAGAGAAACTCTTCAGTTTTTTTGTAATGAATTTTTGGGACTCACTTACATAGTCATGTGTCACAGCCTCCCCACTGGAAATCGGCTTGTAGCAAACCTTTTGATGTTTATTGCACTTGACCCCCCATTCCATATTGACTGAATCCTGCAAAACTCATTTGCAGAGAATGCTCACAGTAATTGATGCAACACATCTTACTTGCAGCAATGCATATTTGCAAGCTTTCCTGTATTAAGATAATTTATATTTACTGAAACACCCATGCCTCCATCATGCAGTCAATGTGTGCACTTCTGCAAACTGTTCTATTCCACTTCCCCTGCTAAACCCTCCATTAGTGCAGTCAGAACACTGCAGGGTAGCATCACGAACACTAAGGAAAATAGTGCAGTTAGGTAGCTGATGGTCAGCTCAGGGCATGCAGTTTTTTTTGGGGGGGGACTTGACTAGAAAAGAGTGTAAACTGGAAAATAGATATGTGTTTCCTGGCTTCTCCTTATGTATATTGTTTCATCACGAGCACTTGCTTTAATTTTTTTTCTATATTCAACAAAATATGAAGTTCAGTAATGCCTGTTTCATGGAAACTAATGGATGCTGATTCTAACATTATAATGTAGTTAAATGGCTTGCCTGCTCAGGAACTACAACTAGGCTGTGCCATTTAAAACTGAAATAATGACAGACTTAATTGCAGTCAGTGCCTGTTCATATCCATTTAAAGACTGTGGGAGCCTGAAATTAATGTATTCATATCAATAATTAACAACAAATTGGTCTTTTAGATATCATCACGGTCTCCTTGTGAGTCTACACATACTTTAAAGTACCATAATGGCACATAAGTGAAATCTTCACTAACTGTCCTAAAAAGTGCTATAGGCAGCATTCAGTATGCTACTGAAATAGCAACCATTTTAGACACACTAAAGCATGCTCATCTACTTAATGTGTACTTTCATTCACAGTACTTAGTATGACAAATGTCCTGAATTGTTTATTTATTTCAGGGCACTTTGCTGATAACATGAAAGCATTTTATAATGTATATGTATACTGTGCTAAGATAAATAACATCTGTGAAAATATTTCAGCAAATGCTGGTAAGGGAAGCTAGAATGTGAAGTTTCATTTAAGTGTATCTTCAACAAGAAACAAACAGTAATGGCTTAAATTGATACTGTCAGTTTATCTTCCAAAAGACATCTGTGCAACTGTACAATTTTCTCTTGCCAGTCTTCCTTTGAAAATATATCTGAAGGTTTTTAACACATTTCCAAATAATGCTTTTTTCTAGCAAGTATGCCTGTGAAATCCAAAATAAAATGCACAGTTGATTGTATTATTTTATTGTCTTTTCATATCCAAAATGTGTTATAAACGCTAGGTTTTGTAGCACTGCCATGCTAATTATGCACAAGCAGAATTTGCATCTTAGCTGAGCTAAATTGTATAAATGTCAGCTTGTGAGCCAAGACAACAGAATCAAACTCCACATTAGAGATGTTTGTCAGTTACACCATTTATCATTTGTTTTAGATAAAAACTGCACGCATAAGGTAGAATCTTTACCATATTTCATCTGAAAGAAACTTCATTCCCTGTAATTACTACAATTCTTGTATCAGATTTATATGAGAGAAGCTTTATCTCACTAATAAAGACCATTTGTAGACCACAATAAGTTAAAACTTGTCATTATGAGAACGAGCAACATCCATCCACGCTGTATGCATGTTTCTACAGGGAAAGAGTGATTTGTAGGCCACTTACACTAGTGCATGATGGCTATGATGAACTTAAGCAAATGAACAAATAATGAGATGCCAATGAGAAATTATGTAAATTCTTGTATGTTAATATGTTCTTCTCCCACCTGTTTGCAGTTCATAGTCATAATCTGACATGATTACAGATTTCTTATAAAAGGTAGAATAGTACCTTTTCTATCTACATTGCAATTCACACTGATGCTTTCCCTTGCTGCTAGCATTTCTATGTTCTGGTGTGAGCTGTTTGTCTTGAATGAGTCAAAACAGCAGAAGCCAAATGACACTCAACAGCCAACAACCAGAGATATAAGAAGAACATTACACATTATAATTTTGATAATCAGGAGACACTTGACAGATTTAGTGTGGACAGAGATATTGCTAGGGCCGTAGTGAGCATGTATGTTTCCACAGGGGTACTGGGTTTACTACTGTATGTATAGTCCTCACTGTACTTGCCATGCAGACTTTCCAGAGACAGACTGGGGACAAGTTACATATTTCACAGCTTTCTGCCTCAAAGATACTTCAGCAGTTCCTGGATGTTTAGTTGGCCTGTGTGGATCAGTACATCTATTTCCCAGTGTCACCTTAGGATCAAACCAGGACTATGAGTGCCTTTTATGGGGTCACCTGTTTCCACAAGGTATGTGATGCAATAGGCTGCACCCATGTTACAATTAGGTAACCATCTTGTCCATAGGTTGAGGTGTATTGCAATAGGAAGGGCTACCATTACATCACTTGCTAGGTAATGCATGATGCATGAGGGTACATCACCGATGTCTCTGCCCAACATCCTGGCAGTGCACACAATTAACATATCTACTAAACCAGCTCACTGGACCACCTCTTCCTGCATGATCTGATGTCCAGTGCTTGGTAAGTGTAATTCTTTTTATCATTTAAGTAGTTATTCATACTAAAATATACTGGTTAGTGCATTTTTTAAAATCATTTAAGTGGTTATTCATAGTCAAGTGTATTGCTTAATATCAAAACAATTCCTATTTGTTTGGTCTTCTCCCTTTATCTCACTCATTTTTTCCCCTCAAGTGATGCTGGATATCCACTGGAGCCATGGCTGAAGACACCAGTGAGAAATCCAAATGGGGCTATGGAAGATAATTTTAATACAGCCCTGTCACACACCTGTATCATCACTGAGAGAGTCTTTGGCATGTTGAAGAACAGATTTAGATGCCTGGATGAGTCTGGGAGTACCCTTCAGTATGACCCAGCTAATGTATGTAGGATGTTTACTGCATGTTGTATTCAGTGTAATATGATCATGCTTGAGTCTGGTGGGTAAGTGACCCCTGATGTCACCATGACTCCCAATTCAACTCCTCCAATGGGTAATGATGATCAGCTGACAGCAGTAGCAAGGGGTCCCATGTAGCAGACTCTTACACAGCAGACAGCTGAGCAAGTAAAGAGGCAGTGTATAGTTCAGAACTATGGACCATGACATTCAGGTTAGTGTTTCTTTACTTGTAAAAAATGCGTAGAGTTCTATGTGTGGGCTATGCTATGTGGTGCATAGCCTGCTTTCACTATTCATAAGACATTCTTATCTTTAAATGTGTTTTTTTTCAAAACAAATACTCATGGTGCTGTTTGGAAAAGTCATGCCTGACTGCTTACTGACACCAGTTCACTGATGTAATAAAGCATCATATAAGGAATAGATACATTTTTAACTGTTTTGCCCAAAAAAGTTTTCTAACTAACTATACTTAAGTATACAAGTACTGAATCTCCTGAAATCATAAAAAGTGTTATTTCAGTGTTTGCTTTTAATTTGTCTTGCATTTTACATGAGTTCATAAAATGCATTTAAAACGAAAATGTATCACATGCTGTTTTTTATTATGCATTGTTTACTCAGTTTTTACTATCAGATATTAGAAATGATTTACTGCTCTCTGTTAAAGTACTGTTTATCAGATTATTTCATTTTCTCATAAACAAGTTGTATCCTCAGATACTTAAATCATCATTTATGCAGTGCTGAAGGTGAAGTGGCAGCAGTGCTAGTTTACATGGCAGGATACACCTGTAATCTTTTTTTTCTTTAAGTAATGTTTCTCTCAATAGTGTATAATATTTGTTTTACGCTCTGGGAAATCGTTAACTGTAACATTACAGAACTGAAACTCTTGATAATGGATTGGCTATAAGGGGTTTATATCACATAATTGAAATCCCAAAATATCGAACACCATAAGCTTGAACCTGGAATTTCAAAATGTGATATAATCGAAAGCTCAGAACAGCGAATTTTTTCCCAGGGAAAAAATTTGCTGTTCTGAGAAACACACACACAACACGAGCACACCAAAAAAAGTAATCCACACATATACACTTAAAATCCTAATTCTAACCCTACACTAAACAGTACATACATTACTATCTATCCACTTACCTTAACCCAAACCCTAACCCTAAGGTCCGTAACTATTGCACACTCTCCTTATCCGCTCCCTAACCCTAAGGTCCGTAACTATCTCATACTCACTTTACCCACTTCCTAACCCTAAGGTCCCTATCACACACTCACCTTACCCACACCCTAACCCTAAGGCCCCTAACTATCACACACTTACCTTACCCGCTCCCTAACCCTAAGGTCCCTAACTATCCCATTCCCACAATCACCTTAACCCAGTCCGTTTGCACACTTACCTTAACCCAGTCCGTAACCTTCACACCAAGGTGGAGAAAATAGCGAAGCGGCAGAAACAGCCCACCAAATTCTTTCCCTAGGAAAGAAGCCGATGTTTTGCAGCATCGGTTTGATATTATAACATTTGAAGTTTTTCTACTTCGATGTTATGATATAAACCCACCATTAGTGGTGTAAATCAGTGCAATTTGAATGTTATGATATAAAGTTTTCTTTCCAGAAATTTCCTTTAATTGTAAGCCACTATTGAAATGAAAGGCATGCAGATGCAAAGTGTCTTAATAGTGGGTTACATTCTGCACTCCAGGTTATTTTTTTTCTTAATAATTTGTTGCCTTTTTTAGTTAAACATCAATATCTTAGTTTGAAAGCTAGATTGCAAGTATCTAAAATGTTTAAGCTGAATCACACTAGGACAATGTCAAATGTGTCATAAACAAGATCTCCTTAAGATAGGGTAGGTGCTTGTGATCTGCAGGAGGTGCCATCCTGTGCTTGATGGTGACTTGCTGTGATGATATGACCTGCTCGATGCAGGTTATCCTACAGACACTGATCTCACAGTGCTACAGGACAGGGACCTCAAACATTATGCTATGGATCATTGTGATCATGGGATTATGCCTACTCTCTGTCATTTCTGTGTAGTGCTGGAAATCCTCACATACACTGCAGTACACTGACCATTTCTAGCTGGCTCTCTTAGGCAGTGCACTGAGCCTTAACAATATCATAGTACATTTTCTGCCAGATAGCCAGTGCTTTATACGTTTCCTGGGGTAGCCATGACATATGCCTGCACCTGTTACACCTTTGTAAAGGTGTTACTGTGGATACTGTTACCTCTGATTTTCTGCCATCATCCAGAAGGTGCTCCTATTGGTTTGGAAATACTGGCATAAAGGCGCATGAATTCTTTCCCTGTGCAACCTGTAGTGTAATGTCACCATATACTTCATTTTGTGATCCAGTGTCACTTCCTGTAAAGTTACTACCATGCTGTGGGATGTGAAATTCTGCCATTAAATTTGGCAACTGAGTGCCACTTTCCTCAGGCTGTCTCCTAAAAATAACTTTGTTATCATCATCATCACCATCATCCTCAGCCTTGCTGCTGTTGATATCCTCTAAATTTGTTAGTAGAGTGGATTGGTTTGTATCTGTTGTCGACTTTTTAAGGAATTAATTGAATACATTACTAATCATATACTGGATTACACTACTGTATGCTGTGTAATGAGGTGTGAAGGACACTTACCACATTCATTCTTTTTAATACCACTATGTGCAAAAGTGGAGTGTTGCCTGTTAATAGTAATTGCCATGTGTTACATGTACTCCTTCTATTTCAGCATTCATTTCTCTGTCAGTATGTTACTGTTGTCAAACCAACCTTCATTAGAAAATGTCTGCTGATAATGCAGATGTGGGTAATAGTTGGTGTCCACTCCACCTCTGATTATGCCAGTGCCATCATTGTATGTTTCATAATCATTCCATGAATAGAGAGTAGGTATTTCTCATCAGGTTTTAAAGGAATAAGTGTTTGAGGCCCCCGTGTTAGTGCTATGGGCAATTGCATTCTGCCTTACCTTTGTACTGGCATGTCCTAGTTTATGTCCCTCTTCTTTCACTGTGTTATTGTGTGGATCCTTCCATCAATAGCATTAATATCCATAACTACTTGGTTCCAGGTCCTTGCCCTGTCAGCTTATTTGGGACGTCCATTTCCAAAACAGTGTTACTCATATGTTCTAAGTGTTGACAAGAAGATGTGGCTCTTCTCATGGCTAAAATTGTCCTTTCTCTGTCTGGATCCCTGTTGTTGCAGCATTCATTTACATAAAAGCATATGTCAATGTCATATACGGAAATCTTTGATACACTCATCTACCAAACAATACAGCAATGAAAGCATGCCTGCTTTTTTCACAAATAATAACAATGTCTGAGTCCAAAAAACATGTATAGTGACACAACACCTGTATTCATACACACATACTGCAACCCAAAGCCATCAAATTAAACTAATGTTGTAAAAACCTGTACAGCATCATCAATCACTTCATAGTAGTATTGCAAGCACGTAATATTACATAGTCATTTTATGCTTATAGCTTTTTTATGTTTCCAAACTCATATAGAATAGGACACCACCTACTTCCATTAGATGAACTATCCCAGTCCTCTTAATGTAAAAACACAAAAAAGATTGCGAGTATGATGCTACCACAAAACAACTTAAACAAACAATTGGAAGGAAGTCATGCAGTCCTCCTAGTCTCCTAGTTCAATTTGCAATCAAGAAGAAATACTGATTAGCACAGACAGATTAGGTACAATAAATGTATGAAATCCTATGCTTTGCTTCTTTCCTGCTTAATAAATAAAAGCATACAGCAAAACATAATACAAAGGCATGCAGAAGTAAGCAAATATGTTAAGCAAGTGGAAGAATACCTTCAGTGCCTTGTTGAATGGTAAACATCATTGTGTTAGAAATACTATAAAATACACATCTGAGATAGTTAAAACAACCATCCTCATTGTATTCTCTATGCAGCAGAAAAGGAGATTTCTTACAATCGAGTCCATGAGAAAAGGATGATAAAAAAACTTACTGAGGGTACTCATGAGTATGCAAACATTTCTTGATAAAGAAATTTTAAGTAATAAAGTTTGTGTTCTACTTTTTATTTATTTTGTAACTATAAATAGAGAAGTAATTCATACATAAAGATAGTAGAAACAGTAAAATGCTTTCAGTACTCTACTGCAGCACAACCCGTATCAGCCAGAAATTTCAAATGCATTTATATCACACCAGCAGATGTCATTAGTATCAGTAGCCTAGGACTGTAAAAATCTCTACCACTTGATAACAATATACCGATTGTTCCCATGTTTCCAGAACCATTTCTCAGATTTTTTTTTATTTGAATAAATTTTAATAAAAGTAAAAAGTAGCTGTTAATAAAGATTGCATTGAGGTGCTACATTATCTGAAAATTTATTGTCAGTGTTTCTTGTTTGTCTGTCTAATCTCCCACTTTCTTTTCCATATTTTACTTATGCATTCCTTCATCCGTCTGTATTTTCTTTCTCTCTCATTTCTGTTCATTTTTAATCACGTCCAAAATTCTTATGGGTAGCCCAACCATGTTTCTCCCAGGAACATCCTCACAGGGCCAGGAAGATGGCACCTGTCCTGTAGACACCCTGGCACATGGCAGTCTGGCAAGCCTCACAGACTGTGGGCTTCAGGGTCTGGTTGAGAATGTGGTGAAGGAAGCTGCAGAGAAACATCTTCAGCCAGTCCAGGATGCTGTTCAGTGGGCTCAAGACTAGCTTCCCTGATTAATGCTGGCCACCTCACCACCACAGGCATAACCCATCAACATTGAGTATCTCCTCTGCAAGAACATTAGACAGCAGAATCATTAATCCTTAATCCTCTCTTCTACACCCTATAACCTACTTCCTCCCCAAACTACAATCTTATATAAAGAAAAATTAAAAAAACACCGGGTCTATCTTACAGCAAAAACATAGCTGCCAACCTCATCCTGCACAACCCTCTTGATATCTTCCTTCTGTTTCCACTTTGTTATGGCTCCAGTTTGAAATCTTTCCTATCTTCTCCTTTATACTGTTTAAAGAATCCAACAATGCTGATCCCCTTATATAAACATTAAAAACTCTTATATATGTTTAAAGGTAATAATAAAAGCTACTCTATGTGCTGCTTGCCTTATATACTTCCAACATGTTTATGCATAACTGCATTCATTCACAATATCCAAAAATTTACAAAATGATGAGCACTTGCATTTTCATATAATACTTCACACATGATTAAGGAATAACTTCAGCCACTTTACACTTTTGCAGCAACTGGAGAATTAAAAAAAAAACACCTTCTCATTTACTTATTCATTGCGAATAACTTGCTATTACTGAATTAGCATATAGGCATTGCCGTGCCATTCATGAATAACCATTACACAAGTCCTCTGGACTGTGAATGCCACCCTTAATTTCATATCTTCTCACACTGATTTGCCTATTTCACTTTTATAATTATGGTACTAAAAGATGGCTGTAAAGGCATGATTTGCATAATGAAATGAAAGGTATTGTGGGTATCATTCTAATATCTAAGCTAAGTGGCAGATCCACCAAGTATTAAATCCCAGTACTGATATTGATATAGTTAAAACATAGAGTATAGTATAAGAAGTGAACATTACTTTATGACAGTAACAAGTTGATGATACTAAAAATAAATGACAATGGTACTGAAATACAACACTTGTAGTATTTAAAAACAAAAGCCTAGGCTTCTATTAAAAATACAAGCACATATGTATTTACTTATCTACTAATTTTCAGTTTGCAGTTTAATATACAAACGTCTTTGATTATGCTTCAGAAAAGACAAAAATAACATTATAGTACACAGAGGGTGCTTATTTGGTTTACTGTTTCCACTTATAACATGTACCTTTTTCGCAATTAATATAAGGTAACATATTTTAGGCATTACACGTTTTGTCAAATCACTTTTCACCCTTTTTTTACAGTCTTGTATATCAACCTTTTCCATAGCTTTGTACCATCAGAAATATCACTTTTCCCTTTTCATACATTCTGTTACATGACGTGAGAGATAGTGAAAAAAAGCTCAGTAGAAATACAGACACAGATAAACCTTTCCATTAAATTTTACATATTCCATCTTAGCTGTTCTATTTTAAGCAGTAAACTTTATTTATTTACATCTAACCCTTTCCACATTTATGATTCTTTAAAAGCTGCAGAAGTTTGAAAAATATACATTTATGCACATATTTTGGTTCCCTTCAACCCATCAAAGTGGCAGCTTTGAGAATTAAAAAAAGTGCTGGTACAGCTGATCAAAAATCAAATGCTTTTTTTCTGTGTGAGATCATGGTACAGTGGAGAAAGGGTATTTGTCTTTCCCATTATAATGCAATCTCAGAGTTGGTATATATAATTAAAAGGGGGTGGGGGGTATAGAGGGACTTGCCCCTAGGCAAAGATACATTTTGAAGTGTATTCAAATCGTTGTGATTTGAACTGTTTTAGTACTATGACAGGCACTCAAAGTTTTGATACTTCAAACCTCTGTCATAAACATATATGTATGTATGAGCCTGTTGTAAACTCTTTTAAGTGAAATGGTGAAATGCGCAAGACTGACAAAAAGTGATTGCTCCACAAAAAAAAAATCAAAAATACAAAAAAAAAAAAAAAAAAAAAGTAGTATTTTTTTTTCAGAGGGCAAGTCCTTCCACGCCCCTTTTCCTAATTATATATACCAACTCAGGGACCACTGTACAGGAAAGAAAGGGCTAACCCCCAATCCCCACTGCTCACGATCTTGCACATAAACAAGACCTGCAATGTTAAATCAGCTATTTTTTGATCGGCTGTGCCAACTGTTTTCTGTGCAATGATCACAGCATTCTATCACCTAAAAGATACCCATACCTACTGAGTCCATTTGTAGTACTACACATTTTTGGCTTACTGTATGTACTACAAGGATATCTTGACTTCTTTCAATTTGATGCCTTTGATACTGTTTGTGTCTTTGAGTAATGGGTACTTTCTTCAACCTTTGCAATTATTTTCTTTGAAATAATCAATTTGCACTATGCCTTGCATACGTTATCTGCATTTCTAAGACAAATCATGTAAAGTTGCTGAAATCAACAGGCTTTTAAATTCTGAAGGTAAGTTATTGAACAGAACATTTCTCCCTAACCTCTGTGCTGGTCATTCCATTGCCACTTTAACCCCACCTGCCTAGGATGTGGTGGCTAACTGAGTTCAGGTTTATTGTACATGCAATTAACATTTTGGAAAAAAATACTATTTTACTTTATTATCATATTACTAAATAGTTTATGGCCTACACAAATCAGTTCATTTTTTAAACTGTCTTTAGCACAAATAATTAATAAGCTATTACTTATCGTATATTAAATTACATGGCAATGCAAATATGTTCTTATTTCTTTGTGTATACAAAATATGAGTGTGTATGTGTGCTTGTGTGTGTGTGTGCATATTTCCTTTTTTATGCATAGGGACATTTGAGATATATTAGGCTTGCTTACACATTCCAGAGGTGAGCTTAGCACAGTGCCAGCCATCACAGCTTATGTACAGTTACCCTACCCAAGGTCTAGTTATGTGGATCTGTTGAGGTACACACTCACATATTACTGTGATTCATGGTTATTAAGTGTAACTCAGTTTAATTTGCATACAAAATGCATAAACAAGCCTGATATTATGTGATTAAGTTTAATACAACCTTGACTAAGTTAGACAGCAAGTGTTTGAGAAAGGGGGAAGATTACCAAGTGAGATAAAAACAGCAGTAAGATTATAAATTATTAGGATGTCATACGTATTGAATTAATGCGGCAGTTATTACTCACAGGATTGTGTTTTTCACTGATGCGAACATCAGATGCAGTTGATTCATGTTAATAGTGATGACAAGAGTGTGATTTATAAATGGGAATATATTACAGAAATACTGTAAACATATGGGGAAGTACTACTGATGGCATTGTGAAAGATAAATATTTGCATTTTTTTTGCATTTATAGAGAATGCTATACATGATAGTAGTACATAACTTGAAGTGAGTGAAGTCTGCATTTTTATCAATACATTGTGTTGTCAGGATATATGTTGCTTTTATTTATTTTGTTTGTTTACCATGGTAGTACACTCATCACAATAGACCATTTGCAGGTTCAGCCAGGGTGAAGAAATTCACAAAAAATAAGACAGAACAAATTCACAGAGTAATTACAGAAGGTAGAGTAGGATGCCACAATATGAGCAATAAATGACTGATTTCAACAACTGGTTCTCCTTCTAGTGTCATTCTAAGGGGATCTAATATTTGTCAGCCTGGGAGGACATGATCGACAACCAGATTGCTTTGCCAAGGTTGGTCTGCATCTTACCCCTCTAGGCTTTTGAATACTGGCTAAAACTTTATACATCAATAACAAGCATAGCTCTAGGATGGTCAAACAGGATGATGTGTCAGAGTTCCTCCATGTGCAGATTACCATAGACAAAATCCCATGCCATATCTTTGCCAGTTATAGGCTACCCTTCTTGTCCCAAAAAGCTCACAGTGCAGACTTGGACTTACTGGATATACTTACCATCCACCCTAACACATTCTTCGTGGGAGAATTAATTACCGCTCTTTAGATTGGGAATCTTACATGCCTTCAAATCTGCAGGTGCAGAGATTTCTGGACTTCATAAATACAAACACCCTTGACCAAATAGTGAAAAGGCCTACTAGAGGCTTCAGTATTCTGTTCCTCATGCACACAAATATGGGAGAATATTGCATCCCCATCACCAACCCACCCCCAAATGTTGCATATTCTCTGGTAAGGTCTGGCCATAAAGCTGTGTCCTTTGAAATCAAAATCAACTTTGTAATCCCACTAAAACCAGTAACAATTTGGAACTATTCCAAATCAAATTACCTATTATTACGTGATGGTTTATAAAAATTAATTGTCCCTCCAAACCCTAAAAACCCACCAGCCTATGATGAATTGCTCTCAGAAACGCTGTACAACCATACTTTCCTGGTCAACAAATGTTAAATAAATAAAAAAATAAAAATAAATATCAAAGGTTGCATAGAAGCTGCTATACCTACCAGAAGTAATCCCAGAACTAGCCCCAGAAACAAAACACAACATCCCAAATTAAAAAAGGGATATACTACAAAAGGTAAAAAAAACATATGACAAAATTCAGGAATGGTAATTCCTATAAAGATAAAACAATTTTCATCAAATTAAATAGATAATTAAGAGGGCTATTTAGGTCAAGCAAAGGCAACTCTGGGGTTAAGATATCTTCCCAGGTGAAAGATAGCCATAAGGCCTTCTACAGCTATGTTAGAAACCACAAGAGTAATACACAGCAATGAGCTGAATGGGTAGTTAATGGTGCCATTCACCGTGCCTGATGATACAGCAAACCTGTTAGTGGACAAATTCAGCTCCAACTTTACTCCTCTCTCACTCCAACCATCTCCCCAATAATATTTTTTAAAAACAACCCTTACAACTATAACTAGAGAGCATGTACTGGATGTACTCACTAAAGACAAGAATGTTACCTCATTGGGCCCCAATAACATCCCAGAATGCCTCCTGAATGGTCAAAAATAGGACTTATCAGGACCTCTTGAGTCATTATTTAACTATAGTCTTAAAACAGGCTTTGTGAGATGTGAATGGAGGACTGCAACAGTCATTCCCCTTCATAAGGGAGGACCTTATACATATCCTGGAAACTAAAGACCCATTAGTCTTATTTGCAAAGCCATGGAAATAATCATCATGAAAATTATCAACTAGGACAATGGAGATATCCAGACACTGGATACATCCCAGTTTGGTTTTGTCAAGGGAAGGTCATGCTAACTGAATCTGATAGACATCTTTAAAAATGTCATAAAGGCAATGGATGAGGGGAAAATGGTGCATACTGTCTACCTAAATCTGGCTAAGGCATTTGATACAATACTCCACTTGGGCATTGATAACAAATGTATAGAACTAAGGATAAACCCCTTTCTAACACACTGGATAGTTAGCTAGGTCACTGATAGGAACTAGGAGGTTGGAATTGGTAAGGTCACCTTCTCAAAGAGACCAGTCACCAGTGGAGTCCCCCAGGGTTCTGTGCTAGACCCACTTTATGTTGGTGTGTACTTCTTGGATGTTAAAGCCATTGTCAAAGGCTTCTGGCTAACCAAGTTCACAGATGATTGCAAACTGGGAGCAGTCGTTGAATCTCCTCAAGATGAAAACACCCTTCAGGAAGGTCTAATGGAAATGATTGATGCCAAAGTCAGGGCTTAAAAATCAATACCGAAAAATGCATTATAGTACCTTCAGGGAAGTCTGCCACCCTGAGTAACTATGTCAGCAATAAAACACCCTTAAAATTTAATTCATTAGCCAGGAATCTGGGAACTCATATACATAGTAACATAGCGTTTGACCAACATGCATCCAGGTGGTTTGAAAATCCTTCTATGTTGCTCAATTTATAAGCAAGGGCATGTCATCTATGTTCAGAGAGGTCATCATGCCACTGTACTTGGCCCTTATCAGGTCCATCATAGAGTATAATACCCTCTTCGGTATGTACCTGTCCAGACACATGCAGCAACTGGAATGTCCACAAAGGTTCCTTACAACAAGAATAGAGCGAGTAAACTCAATTACCTATGCTGATCACCTCAAAGCCCTATCCTCTTTACTCAGTATCATACAGACTTCTGAGAGGTGATCTTTGCCTTGCATACAAAGCAACCCTGGACACTGTTTTGATGAATCTTTTGCACATCCACATAACAAACAACATCATAACTACTAGATTAAAAGACTTACATTTTCCTTGCAGCATAAATAGGACATGTTGGAGAGAGAGAGAGACATGTTTCTCAAAGAATCCCCATTCTCTGGAACAGGGTCCTCATCCATGCAAAGCAGAGTTCCGCCCTATTCCTGTTTAATGCAACTTGGACCAATGGATGGATAATTGGAAATTCACCCCTGGTCTGGCTCTTATGCCTCTGATGGACAGAGTCAGTCAGTAAATCACCACCTATAAATCAAATATAAATCAAATTTGTGGGTCACATTTGGGGTGCATGGCTAGGCTTTTAATAGCGCTAGTGGTCATTAGCCTAGTATGCACCTATGAATCTATGACCCAATAAGTATGAAATGGAGATGGGGGGGTTGCAATAATAATCCTCAGCAATAATCTAGTCCTGAGAAGATTAATAAATAACAAGGGAAATAAGCAGCAATCAGCATCCACACAAATGAAAAGAATACTAGGAAATGTGGTGAGAAGGAAGGATAATATTGTAAGACTGATGTACACAAGTAAATCTCTCAAAGGATATGCAGTAAAATACACTGTCCTGGGGTGAGTTGAACATGTTGGATGAATTTTATGAGGCATAGGTGGAAGTATATGAGTTGTGAGGTGAAACTGAGTGATACAGGTGCCATAAAGTGTCTGGAGGAAAATGGAATAAGACAAAGAAAGAGAAGGGGCCAATGCACAAATGAATGGATGTGAGACCATGGCATGGGACATCTATTGGAGAGTCACAAACCAACAGCTGTCAGATGTGTTACAGCAAGAAATGGGCTGGGAGTTGTTTTTAGCAGAGTATTATCCACCTTTATTTTTTTCCTCTTCTTATTTATTTAATTGTACATTTCTTTTGGAAGAGGAGAAAAGGATGCATTGTGCAGATGGACATGGAGTCAGGGAGTGAAAGTAAGTCATGCACCTGGCATGTGTAAGAATAAATATAGAAAAAGAGGAAGCTAAAGACGCTGGTAGGTAAATATTGGTGGCTGGAGATAATCCAGCTATGCTGGAGAACACTTACTTTCATCTTGATGCCATTATTTTCTTGTTGACATCATTATTTCAAAGTGTTTTTTAAACGGAGCTAATGCACATTAATGCAAACATTTGAAAATAATCCCCAGGATTCACGAAGCCTCCGTGTAAGAGTTATAACTCTTACACGGAGGCTGCAGTTAAACGGAGTGAAGTCAGCATGCTCTGCATATTCATGAGAGCATGCTGAATCACACCTAAGTCGAACACGGTCCATGTAAGACAGTAGGGGGGCGTGTCCGTAGGCTGAGCCCTGCAAGCGGACACGCCCCCAGAAGTGTAAAAGTGCCCAAAGTAGACACCCACAACAGAGTCCACGGAAATGTGAATAAACACAACACAACACATGCCCCTACAGACTATTAAACATAAAACAATCTAAATGAACATGTCATATTTTTTAAATTGTAAAGATGTTTAACCATGAGTGCTTCGTTTGCTGGTGTGCCCGTAGCGCAGCTACAGTTAGCAGTCAATGGGAAAGCATATAAGAACTAAATATGCAAAATAAGCCAGGAAGCAATAGCGTAGCGGTAGAGATGCCGGCTGCAGAGCAGGCATTCATGGTTCGAGCCCCCACAACACAAATTTTTTTTGCAAAATAAGCAGGAAACAAGTCCCTGACACATATGTACACATAAAACCAGAATATATGTAAAATGCAATGAAATATCCCATTTATATTGAATAAATGTGAGCTAAGAAATGAATATAAACTGCCAGATGTGCCCATAGCTGAGCTACAGTACAACAGAGTGAGTGTATGTGCCCGTAGATAAGCATTGGTCCAACTGGTGCAAACTGAGTGCCCGTAGCTGAGCAGTGGTTTACCATGCTAAATATATGTGCTCCTAACTGAGCTGAGCAGAATATGCGTGCCGATAGCCAAATGAGGCTTAAACCAGCTTACCCCATTTGCGCGGAGCTGCGCACCACGCAAACAAGCTAACCGACGGGCAACGGTGAGCAAGCCGTATCAAAACTGCCTTTACACAGACACACCCCTCAACATGTCTACCGACGGGCAACGGTGAGCAAGCCGTATCAAAACTGCCTTTACACAGACACACCCCTCAACATGTCTAGACAGTCATGAAAAATAAAAAGCAGTGGCCAGGTTCAAACCCAGGATACTATACACCATAGTCAAGGTACAGAACCACTAAGCCATGACAGCAGTACCTAGAAATGCAATAATAGCTCATATATAGGAATGAATACAAACTACAGCATGACAATGCAGGTTTACTGAAGTTGATACAATTCCAAAATGGCCAATCACAGATATGTGCGGGAAAAACGGACTATATAAGCCCCATAGGCGGGAATACACAGCATAAATGATTGTAGAACAGACCTGCAGGCAGAATGTCAGGTGTAGGAGAGGGTAGACACTTTCGAGTGCAGAGGTGGGGTGTTGAGGAGTCCAGGTACATGGCCTGGCTCCTAGTCCACAACCATGAGGCCCAACTCATGCAGGGCCAGGTCCTCTGGGGAGCGTACAGGGCTGAGACGTGGGACCAGTTGGCTCATGAACTCACCAGTGCCACAGGAATTCCAAGGACAGGTGAGCAGGTCCGTCACCACCATGCGGACCTGAAGAGACGCAAGCAGGACCAACTGAACCTTTAGATCCAGGAGGCCCGGCAATCACCCAACGCCCCACCACTGAGTAAGCAACAATTAATTATGTATGTAGAAAGTTAAACTACCTGAAATTATGGAGATGTGTATGCCAATATTACTTAATTTATATTACAGCTGCAGGTGTCCATTCTGCGAACCGCAGAGCCTATGCCGATAGGCTGGTGCGGTTGCGCCACCAGGCAGGTCAGTAATCCACTACTAGTAACTGTAAAGATATATAAATGTATGACAGTCAGCAAAAGAGTGCAGTGTAGCCAGGAAGGAATTAAATCTGCAAGTAACAGTGTGAAAGTGTATGCAAGTATTGCCTGATTACAACAGTTCCCAGCCTGTAAGTGTAAACTAAACATGACACTGTCCAACATATATTTTGAAATAAAACTGCCCTGCCTGTAAGAAAATAGTACACAACCTGCAGCAGCATGTAAAGTATAGCTGCAGAAGAGGATGAAATCACATGTGTGAAATATATCCCTGTGGAAATACTGAAACATGACAGAAGTGAGACTGCTGGAAAGAACTGTAATAACTACTGTTAAAACATGTCAATAAAGCCTAGAAGTACCAGTCTGAATAGTAACATGAAAGCAAGTGAGAGAGTGTGAGAAAGTGTCAGGAATACAGCAATACAGTAGTAATAACCCCTGAATAAACTATACAGCAGTTAGGACAGAATTAAATGCATGTGAGACTCAGAACCAAACAGCAAAATCTGTTCAAAGTGTTGCTGCATGTGGAATGTGTACACCAAAATCTGGATATGTTGCTCCCAGTCTGAAATACGCAGATAGGATGATTGTCTGATATACCAAACATCCACACTTGTCTACAAGTATATAAATCAAAGGTAACAGGATGATGTATCTGAACAAAGCTCGATATGAATGTGTATGAACAGCAATAAAATGTAGATTGATGTTGCAGTAACAGTCCCATCTGCAAGGTTAAGTAGTTAACATATAGGACACTGTAGTTAGAACAGTAGTGTGTATATAACTGTAGCTATTAGAAATGTACAGCATATGTATTTGTATTTGAAGGTGTTAATATTACTTTATTTACCCCACCCGCTAACCACCTATAACCCATTCCACGTGAAAATGGTATGTGCAATCACAATTACCACCCCTGGACGTTTGTCCTGTTGGGTCATATATATTTGCATGTCTGTTGATGCATCCACCCTGTTCATACATCCACACCTGATGGCCTGTTGCCATCAATCAACCCTGCATGTTGTTGGACTGTGTATTACTGTTCAAATTATGCATGTGTTATGCACGCTGTTCAATGGTGTGAATATCTGGGTGTTTGATTAATGGGAATACTAATGCATGCTGTTACAACTAATTGTGAATGGTATTATATGTCACTAACCCAAGCTGTCATGACATAATGCAAAACATAGAACGACAGGGAAGGCGGGTTCCAGCGGACCCACCTCTCCCACCTCAGCTGGCGAGTGCACCTGGCACTAGTGCCGAGTCCGGACCCTCCTCCGGTGGCCCTGTGCCACCTGCGGGTGTAAGCGCTGCAGGGGATGGGGCTCACCCCCCCTCTGCAAGTGTGGCCGGAGGAGATCCACCACTCACCCTCCGTAGCGTCCGGCCTGTGGTGCGTAGGGAGATTTGGGACTCTGTCCTCGAGCCCCTACGCCAGCTCGAGGCACAGGTGGCGCAACTAATGGGCATGCCCGTTGCCCCGCCTACACAGCCCCCAGCACAGCCCCATCCTGGGCAGTGAAGGAACAGTGGCAACTGCCTATGGGTGGGGATATCAGTTCCACTGTTGCCATCTGTGAGCTCATGGGCTCTGGATATCCAAACCTCCGTCCCCGTCAATTGTGTAACCCCCCCACACGTGTCATACACCACCCCTGTATGCATCTTGTTTGTCTTGTCTGTTAACCTACCCAACCTACCTCCCCAGCTGTACCGACTACCTTCACCTGACATACCACTCTCACCTGAAAAAAAAAAAAGGGCACTCTGTACCCACAAAAAAATTACGCCCCATACATAGCTGCCCATTCCTCACACATGTCTACTGGACATGGAACCTATCAATTCCAATTGGCTGTACAACAAGTATTATTGTTGTCCTGACACCTCTCTCAGGGGTGGAAGGTTTCAAATGTCACACCAAATTACATACATATGCACAGCTGTTGCTGCTGAAGAAATGGGCAGCTATGGGCCTTACCTACATCCCTCCTGCACATCCCAAGCTTGTTTCCCTACTGTCTTACCCTCTTTGTGACCCATTTTTCACCACTTTCCTGTCTCCCCATTTTCTTTTCTTTCAAGGAAAATAGAGCGGGTGTGCGCAAGAGTAAGCACGTTTAAGTGGTTGTAATCAGGTGTGCGCTTGTGTGCGCGGAGCTAACCGCCAGTGCGCATGCGTGAGCTCCACGCAAACCAGCGCTAACCTGGTTACAACTGCTTAAAAGTGCCTTAGGCACTTTGATTGACAGGTCCTGTACTCAGTTCAAAAGAAAAATAAAATCCCACTGTGAGTCCCGAACCCAGGACCTTGGCAACTATAGTCTGCATGACTTACCACTAAGCCATGACTCTTATATAAAAACATTGTGCTAAAGTAAATATATCATGTAACAGTAGGAATGAATGTAAAGGGAATATAGATGTGTAGTACACAAAGCATGACATTTAGAATCACAAACAAAACTGGTGGATTTCCATAATAGTAGTGTGTGAACAGAAACAGCCATGCTAGTTGGAAGCTAGTAGGTAATAATGTCACCATAGCACCTTGCAAGACACACACATACTCACAGCAGGATAAGCACTGCCCATACCCCACAACCTCTTACAGGAACACATCCGGACCAAGTAATAAAATATGTGGAGCAAAGGCCCAAAACCAGGGACACATTACAAATAAAGTTACAACAAACGCAGACAGTTCAGAAAGTAACAGGGTCTACACCTTGTGGGATGTTTGGAAGGGTATGCAGTCTGGAACTTGAATGTTTGTCACCATATTCTGACTTGAGCCCAGACTGACTTGCCAGATAAAGGTGTGCATGAGATATTGACCAAATTATGAGGCAGAAATGTGGACAGCCTGCAAATATCTGTACACATGACGGGTCCAACACCACCATATTTGAATAGTTAAGAACCTAGACATAGCAACAGTGAATGTCTTACAGGGATGCCCCACAGACCCCATGTGAAATGTACAAACAGTAGGCAGAAAGGTGTAACACATGCAATGATAACTATGGAGTCCGGAAAATATTCACCACTCGCATGGCAGAAAAAGTGTAGTAATACATATGCTCATGCTAACCCACAGTCACAACTGCAGCATACCAGACATTTTAATGGGTGTACCCCACTGATATGTACCATTCCATGAGGCACATAACTGATGAACCTGAAAGTCGCTGGGGCCTGCTCAGCAGCATACTCAAATACCCTAATAGATGTCAAGGCCCACACAATGGCCAGACCACACTGCATGCTGTAACACCCTAGCAGATATAGCAAGCATTCCAAGGTGTGAATGTACATGGAAAATAGGAAAGCTACAGCAGCACACTACAGTCAAGACACCTAGCAGGCATACAAGTAGTGACTGTAAAGGGCAACTATTGAAGCCTTAGCAACAGAGTGCAAGCAAAAGTGAAAGGAAAGCACACACACACACACACACACACACATTAACAATAGTAGTAGTTGTAGTTGTCAGTGTACAAACACAGTTAGTACAGGAAACTGGAGAAATGAATGGAGGAATGTTAATCTACAACACACCTGGAAATATGAGAGAGATACCAACCTTTACACTCACAGAACATTGTCCACAGCATAACAGCATGGTCCCTGCCCTTAACATCTGAAAGGGCTATGCCTATCTCACACACCTTTTTATAGCACTGTTCTGAAATCACAGTGAGAACTGCAATCAGTACACAACTGGCTGCATGCAATTAGCAAATGCTGGCTAACAATTGGTGCAGAGGCCATCACATGGGCATATGCAGATACCGACAAAAGTATGCTGTACTCCATGTCCACGCATGCAATACTTTCATTGCACCCTGAGAAGGACGTGAGAGACAGACAGAGACAGAGAGAGAGAGAGAGAGAGACAGAGAAAATTGCAATTAAGCAGACAGAAACGAATTGTTCAGCAACAGCTACCTGAAAGCTGACAACTGGGAAGTGGAGCAGCAGGACAGAGAACCAAACAGCAGCAGAAGCAGCTGTGACAAACACAGGTAATGTAAAGTAATACTATAAAGGTGTACATACTGTGAACCCTCCATATGTGTCATTGGTCTGTATCCATATGTATATGAAGATGTGTAAAGGGCAGGAGACATACAGCAACTATCAGTGAAGGCTGTACATACATTTGTATGTGAGAGCATCTATGTGCACATATCAATGTTGTTTGATTGTAGGTTGTAGTGCCATGTACAAATTAGGTTACACAGCTATGTATGTTTAGCAGTATGTTAGTGTGTGTATACAGTATGGTAGACAAATATGTTGATATACCTGTCTAACATATGGATATGTATGTATGTCAACATATGTATGTGTATATATATATATATGTGTATATATATATATATATATATATATATATATATATATATATATATATATATATATATATATATATATATATATATATATATATATATATATGATATGCATATATGTATACATACATAGAGAGATGTAGGAATACATAGACAGATGTCGATAGAATATTGTACCAACATATCTATGTAATGCACACATGCAGATATAGATATATGTAGCTACATATACATAAACAGACTGATCTGACTACCTACAGGTATGATTGTATATGATGACCTGCAACACAGCCTGTCCCACCCCCCCTGTCACTCACACCCCTCTGTGCCCCCTCCACATCTATAGCAATATATGTACATCAATATATATATATGTGTATATGTATACGGACATATACATATATATATATATATATATATATATAGAGAGAGAGAGAGAGATGTATATAAAGTCTGAGTGAGGCACATGTGTACAGATGTATTGCAACAGGTGCCTGGTGACAAAGGCATGGAGTGAACACCAGTGTCAAATCCGGAGTATCATACCACATTCCAGATCACCTACACCAGTAACCACCAGATATGTGATTGGCCGCCCACCACTACATGTGTCAGGGGTGAGCAGGGTCAGAAATGTGTACAATAGTGGCCCCAATGATAGTCAAAGTGGCACACTATCCCTGGAATACCTGCACATGGTATGTGTCCGCAGACATGGTGAGTCAGGTATTGACATGTAGGTTGGTGTACCCCCCACACCACATAATGGATGCCATGGTATGGACCTCACATGACAGCAACAGATATGGAGAAGGACACAGTGACATGTACAACACTGTGACAACGCACTCAAACACATTACCAATGCACAGTGACTGACAACACCACAGAGTACACATATGCTACCCACATAGAGGTTACCACTCCCAGATTTACATATGGAGGTCACACCCATGACAGATGTCCAACAACCATAGTAACACCTCCCACCATCCACAATCTTAATGTCTGGTGTGTGTCGTCCGTGCCACTGCAATAGTGTGCACATGTGGAGGTAAGAGTTCCTACTCACAGATAAGACACACCCTGCAATAAACCACACAGTGTTAAGAAGCTTGACTCCCCATGAGTACATGTCACACATACCCCTGCTGAATGTTAGTCAGATAGGTAATATGCCATATGAGTCACCTTGTGTAACTGTGTGACGGCAGCAGGTACCATCGCACCACATGTGTCACAATGGTCAGGGTAGCAGAGCAGTATGCTGCTGTAGACACAGGGGCAATAGCATATTGTATAGTATTGTATTGTAATGTAATGCATTGTGTTGTATTGTATTGGTATGGTGAGGTGCCTCCTTCATGGAGTGGAACCACTGCTGCTGTGCGCCAGTGTACAGGTACATATCCTGTAGTCAGGCTAGTGTTACATAGCACTTCTATATGTGTGTTTAGCTCCTGTCAGAGGTTATGTAGCATGCAACTGGGGATACCATCAGGTCCCATCCATGTTGTGTATTCTGCTGTCCTGCGGGTGTCTCTCATCTGGACATCTGTGATGACGGGGAGGTTACAGTCAGCTGGGATAACTATGCCTTATTACAGGGGAGAGGGCGGGGTGACACCTGCACTGAACCTGTCCACCACAATGTTGTCGATATCTGTGGTGTCAGTGAAATATATGTTGTGTACTACCTATGGGCATAGAGGATGGCTCCTGACCAGGTTGCTAACATAACTGAAGAAGGCCTCCTGGTCATCTGTAGTGTCACTCTTGATTTCCCTCTCAACATTGCCCATGTAGTCAGTATGATGGGAAATAGATCCTTACCAGTGCTGCTCAGACATGCCCTCCCTTCAGTGAATGATGCTCTGTCTTGCAGTAGCTTCCATCTTCTGTAATACAATCTGTCTATTGCTGGGGTCCACCAGACAGGATGCTGTCCCTTTGTGGCAAGTGTCTTGGTCATATATGGGATTTCATGATCCATGCATTCTTGGAGATGTCTATAGAAAGCAATTGTGTAGGGGTCAGCATTGTGGGTTGTATCTGCCACTGGCCCAGTGGGCTGTAAGGATACCATATCACTGTTACAAAGTGTAAAGTTTGTATCTGTAATGTTATGCACTATAGTCATCTGTGCTGGTGGTGGAGGTGAGATATGTATATCCAGGGCAATCAGTGTGTGGTCAGCCCACAGTAGTTGCCGATGTAGGCCATACAGTACCTAGATACAAACCCCCAGAGTGAGGAGGTGCTTCTGACCTGAATCGGTGTTCTGACTGCTGGTCGTATGGAGTCTGCCAGGTACTGTTGCACAGTTGCTGGCCGAGCACTGATACCTGGCCATCTACATGTGTATCCACCAATAGACAGACAGATGCTACATATGTGAGATATGTTGTATCATAACAGTCGAGTAGCATGTGTAGTATGTGTGCCAAAGTCTGCTGACATATATTGCTGATACCAGGTTATTTTCTTTCTCAGGTACATGGCCCACCCGCGGAACCCCACCTACTCCACAGCTGAGGATGAGGAGATACACCAGAGCCTGGTGCGGGACTATGCAATACTCTTTTCCCGCACCAGCCAGAATCAGCAGGAGAGGGCTGCACTGTGGCAAGACCTTGTCCGTCGGGTAAATGATATAGGCACGCATAATAGGACATATGAGCAGGTACGACATCACTGCAGTGATTTAATCTGACATGTCCATCAGCGTGCGTCAGATATCCACAGGCAACAGGTTGCCACAGGTGGTGGGGTGGCTACACATCCCCCACTCACCAGACTGGAGGGACTACTCCTGAGTGTATTGGCTCCAGTCCATCAGCAACAACAACAGCAGCAGACATGCATCATGATGGAGGCTGGAGCCACACAGCAGCAAGACAGTGAACGTGCAGGTAATATGTCATATGTATAGTTGACTGTTGTGTACACTGGTAGTTAATGCATGTGTGAGGTGTGTCCTTGGTTTGTAGCTGTCACCATAGTATTTAATGTGCAAGTGTGATATCCTCAATATTAGCTGCTGACCTGTGAAAGGCGACTGTTGTACTCCTGACCTGTATCATACTCAGTAACAATGGCACAATTGTGCCCACTGACATTAGTTTCTTCATGTCTGCAGGACCCTCTGGTATAACTGCAATGCAGCCTATCCATGCTGGTGAGTGTGTATTAACAATTCCTGTAATAGTGTTGATAGTAATAGTACTATTTGGCTCACTTAGTAGTGCTCTTTGTATGCATGTAGGTGTGTCTGTGTCTGTGTGTTGATATCACGCATACTGAGTACTGTACAGTTGTGTGAAACTGTGTGCATGTGTGCATGTGTGCATGTGTGCACCTGTGCAGGTGTGCATGTGTGCATGTGTGCACGTGTGCACCTGTGCAGGTGTGCAACTGTGCATGTGTGCACGTGTGCATGTGTGCATGTGTGCACCTGTGCAGGTGTGCATGTGTGCATGTGTGCATGTGTGCACGTGTGCATGTGTGCACCTGTGCAGGTGTGCATGTGTGCATGTGTGCATGTGTGCAGGTGTGCATGTGTGCATGTGTGCAGGTGAGCATGTGTGCACCTGTGCATGTGTGCATCGCTGGTAATGTGTAGACATTGTAAACTGTGTTTCCTGTTTCCTTCCCACAGGTTCTGTTGCTGCTCTGGTGTCATGTAGCAGGGAACCTGAGTCAGGTGCCGTGGGTACTGATAATGATGACATCAGTGTAATGGCACAGGAAGGTATGCCAGGGTCCGCCATTGGTCAACCGATTGACAGTACACAGCTGTTGACCCCATCAATGCGCACAGTTATCCTGCCAATACACCCCTTGTCACCACTGTCCCTAGGTGATGGACAGCATACAGTGGGCATTGACCAGGGTAATGTGGTATCTGTGGCACATGCCTCCCCACACAGCAGCCATGGGCATGGCCCAGAGATGGTACCACACAGACAGATGTCCAGGGGTTCTCGTGGGAGCATCCATGGGCGTACTGCCCCTGTCAGATGTGCCCACAGAGGTCTTACAACCTCAGCTATGTTTCGACTGTCATGCAGGCACAGTCACGTATGGAACGGTACACCAGACAGGGTCTGAGGGAGCTGGCAGCATGTCGCACAGCCATGACTGACAGTATGCGTGACATTGCGGCTGCCATCCGTGATTTCACCGATGTCATAGACAGACGTTGTGGGGACATATTAGGCCGGTTCCACAACTACATGTCCATGAGCCAGGGTGATGGTGGGCGGTTGAGGCGTCGACGTGGCCGTATGCCAGCAACAGCAGCAGCTGGCAGTCGGCGCGGATGACAACAGGGCCGCAGCCGCCCCCGTAGTGCCAGCATTAGCTCCAGCAATGCTGGGTCTATGCTGTCATCAGGCCACCCCAGGAGACCACGTGCACGTGGCTCTGGCCAGGCCCGACAGGGATCTGTGTCCAGTCAACGAACACCTGCTTCTGATGACAGTACCCAGTCTGGGTTGGTACCGGATACGGTCCATAGCACCCCTGCAAGGCACAGGTACCGTGTCCGTGGCCAGAGACACTGATCTGTATGACCTGGCAGGTACAGTCTGTGGCTGCCCACAAACACCAGTATATGGCAGCCATGAGGTGGAACTGTGTGCATCCATACACACATGCAAATTGACAACACCTAGGGCTACCGCATACATGCACACACTGCATCAACATTGCCCCACCTTCTACTGCTGTCCCTCACCAACACACATACACATACATGTCAATTGGTGGTATAGGTGGCTGACTCAGGCATACCAAGTTCACATCCTGTGCATATGATGAAACTGTGCCACCTCCTGCAATCTGTAACAACTGTGCAGGTACAGGTTAACATGTTGCTGATGCACAGGGTGACCACATAGATGTGTAGTAATAGTATCATGTTGTTAACAGTACTGTGTGCTGAATTAATTGTGGGTATATCACAGCATGCCTGATGCAGTAAGTGTGTGATTGTCATGTCCTGTTGTCTACACCCATGGTAAGTACCATAGTGTATCATCTGCACATGTTGGCATACTGGTGGTAATGATGTCAACAGAAGGCTACATACATAGGTAGCACAGGGCATAGGGTAATGAATGTAGTAATACACATTGATGGGCATGTAAATTGCAAGTGGCATGTTGCCCACACTAGACTCTGCAATGCAGATGTTTGAGGATGTTGATATGTGTGCAGTACTACACGACTGGTACAGGACACACAGGAGCACCCTAGCACTGCATGCTCACATTTCATACCATGCTAGACAGCCCCAGCACACATAACTAACTGTCACAGGAGGGAGAGTCCCCATATATGTCAGGGATACTGTGGTGGCAGGCCAGGGAGCATACATCCTACTAAGTATGGAACCACTGAGTGAAGGCTCAGTGTCTGTTATTTGACATGTGTATTACTGCAGGTATGAGCACATGGGTTTCTATCCAGTTATTGTACATCCTGACAATACATGCATGTTCTGTACACTTGTGTGCACTGAGACTGGACCCTAGCCATCTGACCCATGTATTTCCATGTACATGTGCATAGTGCCTGCATATTTGCAGTGTTACCTACTGGAACTGGTACAGCTTGTTTGTTGTACAATGGACTACATGGAGCCCTGTTTACTGTATCTTTGTTTGCATGCATGTTTGCTTGCAATTACCCTGGAATACTGATCACACCTGCAATGCATAGTTATAGAGCTTCTGTGGACTCCTAGTGCCATCTGCATAGCCCACTATATGTATGTCCATGTCCCACTTGACAGGTTGTCACTGTTTGTCCTGTTCACATGTACATTGCCTGTGACACTGTGCATATGACCTGCCTGGCATGTGTCCACGTGAGCAGTCATATATGCTACTGCTAATCACAGGCACTACACCTTCACACATTCATCTTCTGTTGAACTACCTGCTTTGCTAGGGACAGCCTGCACCTGTCACCCCTGGCCTTTCAGATATTGGCAAAGGCTCTTGCTACCCCCATAGTGCCTATGTTAGGCAGGGCTCAAATGACAAACCCACCTTCATAGGTATCACAAGGGATAAGACACTAAGAGCAATGCTACCCAATGCTAGATGTCTAAACCTCCAGATGCATGCACCCAAAACACTCCTTGGCATGGAAAACATCGATATCTGTGCAGTAACAGATGCCTGGTTCAGGGCTACTGAGAGCACACCAGCACTACCGGGTGTAACCCGGTTGATTTCTTTGATACAGTCACCAAGGCCATTGCGAGGGAAGGTGGTTCACACAGCCTACCTGGACCTTGCAAACGCCTTCGCAACAATACCCCACTTGGGCATTCTAGGGAAGCTCACCAGCTTAAATATAAGCCCTTATGTCACTAGATGGATTGCACAGTGGCTGAAGAACAGAACCCACATGGTTAGCATTGCTGGAGCCATGCCAGACCCCATAACAGTTACGGGTTGTGTCCCACAAGGCTCAGTCCTGGGACCCTCTTGTTTGGTATATATTTATTGGAGGTACAGGCCAACACGGATGGACTGTGGCTGTCCAAATATGCAGATGACTGCAAACTGGCCACCATAATCGACTCTCCAGCTGACACAAGCATCTTCCAAAGGGCATCATAGCAACAGACAACTTGTGCCAGAGCCATGGCCGTCTGCTGAACAGTGTTTAGAAGGGAATGTGCATCCTGTAGTCTGTTCACCTAGTTGCCAAAAGGGACATTGTCCTCACACACACTAACCCCCCTCAGCCAAAAACACACACTTGCCAATTGCAGGATTCAAACCCCTATCTGACTGTTATGACACGTGAGACGGACGCATTAGCAGAGCACGCTATTTGCATTACTGGGAGTTTTTCCTTCCCCTGCTATACTTATAGAGTGCTGACATCATCAGTGTTTAGAAAAGGGAATGGGCATCCTGTAGTCTGTTCACCTATTTGCCAAAAGGGACACTTCCCTCACACACACACACTAACCCCCCTCAGACAAATACACACACTTGCCATTCGCAGGATTCAAACCCCTGCCTACTACGTTATGACACTTGAGACGGACGCATTAGCAGAGCACACTATTCACATTACTGGGAGGTTTCTTTTCTCCTGCTGTACTTATAGGGTGCTGACATCATCGGTGTTTAGAAAGGGAATGTGCATCCTGTAGTGTCTTATCCTATTTGCCAAAAGGGACATTTCCCTCACACACACAAACCCCCCTCAGATAAATACACACACTTGCCATTCACAGGATTCAAACCCCTATCTAACTATGTTATGACACTTGAGACGGACACATTAGCAGAGCGCGCTATTCGCATTACTGGGAGGTTTCTTTTCTCCTGCTGTACTTATAGGGTGCTGACATCATCGGTGTTTCGAAAGGGAATGTGCATCCTGTAGTGTCTTATCCTATTTGCCAAAAGGGATGTTTCCCTCACACACACAACCCCCCCTCAGACAAACACACACACACTTGCCATTCACAGGATTCAAACCCCTACCTAACTATGACACTTGAGACAGACGCATTAGCAGAGCATGCTATTCGCATTACTGGGAGGTTTCTTTTCTCCTGCTGTACTTATAGGGTGCTGACATCATCGGTGTTTCGAAAGGGAATGTGCATCCTGTAGTGTCTTATCCTATTTGCCAAAAGGGACATTTCCCTCACACACACAAACCCCCCTCAGACAAACTTGCCATTCGCAGGATTCAAACCCCTACCTAACTATGTTATGACTCTTGAGACGGACGCATTAGTGGAGCGCGCTATTCGCATTACTAGGAGGTTTCTTTTCTCCTGCTGTACTTATAGGGTGCTGACATCATCGGTGTTTAGAAAGGGAATGTGCATCCTGTAGTGTCTTTTCCTATTTGCCAAAAGGGACATTTCCCTCACACAGACTTACACACACACCAACCCCACTCACACACACACTGAGCATTTGTAGGATTTGAAACCCCTACCTAACTATGTTATGACACTTGAGACGAAAGCATTAGCAGAGCACGCTATTCGGATTACTGGGAAGTTTATTTTCTCCTGCTGTACTTATAGGGTGCTGACATCATCTGTGTTTAGAAAGGGGAATGTGCATCCTGTGGGGAGGCAGACACCAAGCACACTATGGCTAAGCTGTCATTCCCTAGGGCAAACAGCCTAGTGTTGACCTCTACACCATTATGTTTAATTGTCAAATGCACATTATTTGTTGCTGATAGACTGTTTGCATATCTTTATTGCCATAGCATTCCCTGTTTGTATGAACAACTTCTGCATCTGTGGAAGATGTTTGCATATGGGAGGGATCCACTATATCACGTATGTCTCTGTAGTCATTTAACTGTGTGCACTGGGCAGACTGCTGTAATGTGGTTGGTTCCTGGCATAACACATAACAATACCAGATATGTGTGTCCAACTGCTAAACCGAGATTTGGCCTAAGTGTGTGAGCATGCCCAGTTCAGCCTTCCCATGGCATGTTGTCAAAGTGTGTGAGCATGCCCAGTGTGAGCATTCCATATGTTGGACTCTGCAGCCCACCACATTTGTGGATGTGTGTGAACTTCAACAACTATCACCCGTTTATGGTTGTGGGTTGTGTGTCATGTTGTGTAGTTACTGTACAACTGCTTTGTGTGTGAACACAACAGGATTATACTGTGCCTGCAGTGTTTGCATGGGATACTTTGCATACAGTTGTCAACATCCTTTCACACTGACCTAACACTGTAGTACTGTATAGTGTACTGGTAGTACTTTGACTGTGGTGGACAGTATCCTGGGCTTTACTGCTATCACTGCTTTACATTTCAATAGTGGGCACAACAGCCTGGTTGGGGCCAGTTGTATACATCTGACCATGTTGCATTCTGTTCAGATATGAACTACTTACACCAGGCTTGTCCAACATTGTTAGTGTATTCCACAACATAGGTGTACAATTGCAAACACTAGCGATGTGCCCTAGTCCATGTCTAATGCAAGTTGGAGAGTGTGTTTGTCCTTCAACACACATTGTAAGAGGAGTTTGCCATGACATATGTCATGGTTAGTATACTGTGCCTCTGTCTACCTGTGACATGACAGTGATACCCAGGATAAACCTACCATCTCCCGTCCACCCATCAGGATTCCTATTGAGGAAGATTGATAAGTGACTCTATGGGTAGCCTGTGCTGATGGGTGGGAGTGGCTTCTGTGTTATGGATCACACAGTACAGCTTGTCCTATGTAAGTCAGTGCTGGGGTTCAGGTCTCTCATGTGCATAGCTCACTGCCATTCAGATTGTACAAGGTGCAGCATGTTTATTGATGCCAGCAACACAGGCAACACATGGCATCTGTGCAGGCTGTTTGATACTCCTGATGAGGTACTGTTGGGGACTTTACAGTTGATGGAGGTGTCTGCTGAGGTACATCCCACAGGGGCTATTGTAGTCGATTGTACCACTGATGCAGGATGACTGCAGAGCCACAATGACCTCCCCTTATGTAGATCTGACAGCCTTCATGATTAGGTGGGTATATGGTATGTTTCTGTAAACACTACAGCACATGTTTGTCCAATGCAGGATATCTATCACCCTGTGTCCCCAGGTCTCTCATTACATGTTAACTACATAATGGGTTAACACCTATGTGGTAATTGGTGGGCACTTACTGTATATCCACGGGGTTGACTATACACGTTTCTGCACTTAGCTTGCTGACATGGCTATGGCACCAGTTGTCTGTTTCTATGTGGCCCTTTTGTGGGATGCATGTGTCAGCTGGTGGATCATATGTGTTGAGCAGTTTGTAGTCCTCTGCAAAAATGTTAGGACACAGTCCTTCCATGTTTGCCTGTACCTATGGGACATATATACCAGACGAGGGAGATACCAGGACAAAGCCTTGTGGGATGCCAGTTATATCTGGTTTGTAGTCTGACATGGCTGAAGCATGTCTGACCATGTCTGTTCTGTCCTTGGTCTGGTTTGCAACCGCTCTACTGACATGTGGGTTTATATTTAAGCTGGTGAGCCTATCTATACTGAACATGTAGGGTATTGTATAGAAGCCTTTGCAAGGTTCAGATACACTGTGTGGAGCACATTGCCCTCATCAATGACCTTAATGACTGTTTCAATTGAGTCAAACATGGTTAGGGGCAGGATCTGCACTTGAGAAGGCCACACTGGGTTGGGTCCGGTGTCAGTAGGTCCCCAACATCCTTATGTCTGTGGTACATGCTGATCCTTTCCATAGCTGTGCAAACTGAGCTTCTCAGGATTCTGGGGTAGTACTGTTCAGTATCCATTCAGGCAACACCTTTGTTGAGAAGGACCACTGTTGTTGTACACTGCTCTTTGGGTACATATTCTGTGGTAAGGCTGGCATTGAGCAGTAGTGTGGTTTGGCATTCCATTCATCTTAGAGTCCATGTTGCACTAAGCCCAGGACACCATCTCATACCATTGCTGCTGTGTGTTTTGCTTTGGAGATGTTGTCTGTTACCTCAGCATCTGCAATGTCAGGGGGCCAGCGGTCTGCTGGGATAGATATTCTGCATTCGTGGGGGTGGGGGGGTTTGCACTGCACCTGTCAGGATGTATGTTGGCAATATGTGTGTGTGTTTGTGGTATTTGTGTGATTCAGGGCATATCTGTGAATTTCCAACATGGCTCCTACCATCAGTTGTGTAAGCCTTGGGATTATCCTTAGTGTCCTGTACAATTTGTATCTACATAGGTTCATAGGTTCATACTAGGCTATCCACCCTGGGCATTTGTTAGCCTAGCCAGAGTGTGTGTGGCTTTTGAGACCCCTTGCTATGTGGATATTATGGCCATTTATGATTTGCTTTGCTGTGCCTCTGTCTGGACATGACACAGTGAAGACCCCCACTGTAACTCTACAATCATCCATCCACTTGGCAAGATTCCTGTTGAACAGTGTCAGTGAGGGGCTCTGCCTAACATGGAGTGGGATTCTGGTCCAGGGTGTGGGGAGCCTCTGGATTATGTATCTGTCCCACCGGCACATCCTATTTCATTAGTTGTTGAGGTTGACATCTCTCACTCTCGCAGCTCCAATGGATATGTGTTTTCTGGGGTGGAGCATGTCCATTACTCCTGTGTTGGGCATGGCCTCCTACAACAGGCATGCAATGCCTCTGTGTGGGCAGTATGTGACTGGATTCAGCTGGGGTGTCTACAGCCAGGCAGCATATGACATATATTTGAGACACTTTGCCCCCTTGGTGAGGTACCTTTGAGGTCTTTCTAACTGCTGCAGGTGTCAGGTAAGGTAGATCCCATATGAGGCATTGTACTAGATTATGGGTGTGATTAGAGAAAAGTATAGGGGCACAGTGACCTCTGTTGCCGTAGATGTGACTCCTTTCCTGATACGGTGTCAAATGTAGACAGTCTTCCTAGCCACATTGGCAATGTGGGTGTCACATAACAGGTTACTGTCCACTTGTGTCCCTAGGTCCCTGGTTACTCCTTCCATACATAATGGTTTACCACCTATGTGGTAATTCGTGGTACCTTGTTTGGTATTTGGTGTGACATTCATACTGTCCAGTGTCTTCAGGATGGTTGGGGGGGTTATTGTGTGTGAGAGTGCAGTCTGTAGCATGCTACAGACTGCACAGCAGTCTTGCCTACAGTTAGTTGCACATGGGTGAACTCCACTGCCTTGTGCATTGTCAGTTACCTGGACGTATGGGTGTCTGTGCTGCCTATGGATACTCACCCTCCTTTTATGTTTTGTTCCAGGTTTTGGGGCCATGACACATGGTACGTGGTATAACCTGGTAGTGCTGGTGTGCTGTCAGGAGCCTTGCAGCAGGTTTCTGTCACTGCACAGACATCGATGTTCTCTATTCTGGGGATGGCCTCGAGCATGCATATTGGGGTGTACACATCTGGCATTGGTCAGCATTTCCCTTATGTTTCTTCCCACTTATGTTTTCTAGGGTGGTGGGTCAGTCTTTTCAGCCTTGCCTACAAAAGGCTCTATGGAGGTGGCAAAGGCCTTATCCAATATTCAGATGCCCAGGGTAACAGGTGCAGGCCATCCCAAGGACAGCTGCGTGGCTTGTCAAGGATGACATCCCAAGCAGACAGACATTGGATCCCCTTGGAATGACACCAGTAAGTGTGCTACTTGCTATGACTGATCATTCCGTGTTTGTACTGTGGCATTATTCTTGGTAAGGGTAGGATGCTGCGAACGGTGAGTGTCATACCGGCCTGGACTACATAATCGGATAGCTCATCTGTGTCTCTTTACATGTAGTCTAGGGCAGTACATCTCAGGCCATTCACACCAGCATGGACTATGACTGCATCATATTTCTACTTGCTTTGGAGTGACCTACATATTTCTGTTATGTGGCATATTGTGGCAGCCTACAGGCAGCTTACTGTACCCTTTCCCTTGTTCAGTCTGGTGTGCGGGACAGCAGTGTGTCTGACTATGGAGTCACCTATTACAACTGTATCAGGCATGTTGTTTCTCCTTCTGGCCTGTGACTGTTTGGCACACCAGCTTTGTGTGCTATGTGTTGCATGTGCTATGTTTGGAGGCTGTTTCATTGGGTGTCTGCTTTAGAGGCCTCTGTTGGTGTGCTGTGTTTGTGATTTCTGCCTCCGGGAATGTATTTCTGTGTTTATGTGTTTGGTTTGCAGTTGTGATAGGTCTATGTGGGTATGTGTTTGTGGTGTGTGTGGTTACCTTCTCCTACTGACTTGTTTTGGGAGTACTGAGTTGAGGGAGCTCAGCCTCCAGTTTGGATGGATGGTTGCATCTCTCACATATATTTGTATTTCTTGGGTGGAGTTGGGGGTTGTCTGTGTACTTGGGGCAGGTGTAACATTGCCTCAGGATTCACAGATTCCACTTGTTGTGGCTGGCCTTAGTGGATTGCATGTGTGGACAGATTTTATTGCCATACTACTGATCAGTAATTACTTCATTGTTCATGTTTGCTCTATCATGTAGTAGCTTCCTCATTCTCTTGCATGTTTTGGTTATGGCTGGTGTCCACCATGCCAGATTTAGGCACTGTGTCTTGTTTTAATTTAGGACTGCATAATCCAAGCATTCCTGGCAGTGTTCATGGAATGGCTGTATTACAGGGTCTGAGGTGTGGCCCATATTTTGCACCTGCAGGGACCTTTAATGGATTCCACATCAGTTTGGAGGTGTGCAAATATTGCTTAGCACATGTTTTCCACTGTGGTTTTCCGGCCAAGGACTGTGGTCAGGATTTGTATATCCAGTGTGATTACTATATGGTCTGGTTTTACCAGTGAGCAATACACTTCTCATCTTGACATCCCGCACTCCATGTTGCTGATTATCACATCCAGTATGCTTACCCTCTTGTGGGGTGGTACGTTGTTCCTGGGCCTTTTGGTTTGTGGATTCGATGAACTTTTGTCCTACACTGTTGCAGCTGGTATAATGCTCCCATTCTATATGTCTGGGTATTTGCAGTCGCCCAATATAATGTGGTTTGGAGGACTTGATATATTCATGTATTCCAGCATAGGCCGGATGCAGTTCCTGGTGTTGGGCCAGTAGTCTGTAGCAGGCTATAAACTGGGCGGCAGTTTTAGCCACTGTTACTTGAGCATGGCTAGTCCATGCTGCTTTTTGTGGTGGTACCAACATGGTGGTGTGGTTATCCTTGACAATTCTTGCTAGTCACCCTCCTTTTGTAGCTTGTTCCAAGTTTTGAGGCTGTACAGCACAGTATGAGGTGTAACCTGGTAGTGTTAGGGTGCGGTTGTGAGCCTTGCTTCAGTTTTCTGTTACAGCACAGTTATCAACATTCTCCATACTGGGTGAGCTTAGACTGCATGCATCTTGCTGTTTCAACTTATCCCTTATCTTATTCTTATCCCTTCTGGTACCTATGGAGATAGGTTTGTGTTTTGAGCCTTACCTATTCAGGGCACACTGTGCGTGACAACAGCCTTTGCCAGTATCCATACGGCCTGCACTGATAGGTGCACGCCAGTCCTAGCAGGTGGTGCATCATGTCATGCTCAGCATGTCATCCCAGACTGGCACACATTGGGTCCCCTTTGAGTAACTGCGATACTTCAGTCAATTGTTGCACTTGATCATCCCGTTGTCATGTTGTGGCATGCTGCTTGTTGAGGGTAGGATGTTAGTCAGGGTCCTCAGGTGTGCATATGGTACTTGGTGTTACATTACTTAACACATAGCATTCATGCCTCAGGTGGTGCTGCAGGGCTGCCTCTGTCAGATGCATATTACACTTCCCTGTACATGTTTGAGAGCAGGTTGTGTCACGTTAGGCATCCCTGTTACTATATGAGTGAGTCAGAGAGGGGTATCATTCCCAAGGTTCCTACTGAGCCAATGTATGTGCTATGCGTTGCCTCTTTGCCAAGGCCAGGGCATACTGGGCATGCCTCCTTCTGCCTACTGGGGCAGGCTCAGGTTGTTCCTTCTCCGAGTCACGCTGTGCCTGTGGTGGCCTTGGCAATGGTGGGGGGCTGTTTGGCCCAGCCCTATGCTGGTCCTGCTGCAGCTGTTTTCGCAAGATCATATTATGTAGCATAGCACATACCATGACAATTTGGGTACATGTAGTTGGTGTGTACTGCAAGGCTCCACCAGATGTGTCCAGACACCAGTACTGTGACTTGAGCAGCCCAAACACACGCTCTATTACATTACGTGTTTGTGCGTGTGCCTCATTATGGCATTCCTGTTCAGGTGTGTGTGCATTTCTGATGGGTGTCATCAGCCACGGCTCCAGTGCATACCCTGCATCCCCCACTAGGTGTCCGTGCGGGATGTTCCCATTGGCAAATGTCTGGTACAGCTGCGTCAAATGCCAGATGTGAGAATCGTGGTAGCTCCCAGGACAGCCAGCACACACATTCATTATTATGCCCTGGGCATCACACATGACCTGGCAGTTGATGGAGGGGAAGCCCTTGCGGTTGATGTATGCCCTACCCCGCTCACCGGCTGGTGCTTTGATGCGTATGTGCGTGCAGTCTATTGCACCCACTACCTCAGGGTATTCCGCTATTTGCTGGAAGAGACGCATGTTGCTGGCCAATACCTCACGGGCATTGGGGAAGTATACATGATCACTGACATGTGCTGACATGGCATCCAGGAACTGGTGCAGTACCCTGGAAGCTGATGCCTGTGATATCCCCATCATATCGCCAGTTGGTTTCTGGAAGGTACCTGTTGCTAGTATTCTTAGGCCAACACATACCTTGGTTTCCACTGGGATGGGTTCCCCTCTGTTGGTTCTGTGTGTGAGGCGTGGCCTGCACAGCTCCACTATTTGCTGCAGGAGCTCTCTGTCCACTCTATAGCGCTCTACTATCTCCAGCTCATGTAACCCATGGTAGGTGACCCTGGGCCTGTACACTCTTCTCCGTCTCCTCACTGTGGGTTGTCTGGCACCATCTGCATTGTCACCACCCTCAGCAAGTCGCCTATGTCTCATTATGACAGCTATGGCAGCCCCTAACATTTCTGCTCTGAGTTCAGCTTTTTCAGTTTTCACTTCTGATAACTTAACTCCTGTCTTGCAGTGTCTCTTGAGAGAAACATTCTGCACTGCTGTTTGCAGAGTTTTAAGTGCTGGGCTGGCCTAGTATTCTGCCTGTGTAATTGCCTGCATCTAATTGTTTTCACCTGCTAGCTCCAGCAGTATTTCCTGCTAACTTCCTACTACATCTGTTGCTTCCTTTTTCCTTTCTGTTTCCTCAGGGTGGGGCCGTGTGCAAACCAGTAGAAACACGCTCACAGTGGCTTACACGCGTGCACACATACTTACACAGTTCAGAATCTGCTTATTTGGTTTTAAACGCGTGCACGCCCACGCACACGATGTTAAACATCTCCCAACACGCTCCCACATGCTGAGTCTGCCTTACACGTGCACACACTGCCTTACACGAGCGCAAACTGTCTTACTCGCGCTTCGTGGTGCGCACACGTGCGCATACACATCCAGCAAGAAACTTTGGTGTAGGCAACAGTGTACACCTTCCATTTCTTGACTTTCTCATGTTTACTTAGTGGCACACCTCTTTCCTTGATATCTGTCTGACATCTGTCATGTAACTCTAACCTCCAATGAACTGCATCTCTTTCTACCATTCCCCCCTGTGATGTCACCTATCTCCTACTCTGTTCCTCCCCCGTATGTAACTCTTACACTACTCAGAATGTGCTCATTTGCTATGTGACAGTGGAATTCAGTATCCTTACACTCATTTGCATCAGATTGCCTACTAATGCTTAGTTACATCTCTTAGACTCAGCTTCCCCCTTAGCAACCACTACACGGTGGCCATGTTGGTTTTGCTCTGCTGGTCCCTCCATTGACATTCCATGTATTGCATAAAACCTACATTTGTGGGTTTAAAACCTTCGTTTTATGTTCTATGCAGTGCAGCCCGTTTGCTGGGTTGCGCTGGTTTAAACATCGGCAATGCGAAAAATTTTTTTATATTTTTAATATATTTGCATGGGGTCACCTTGCCAATGGCTACATATTTGGCCATTGGCATGCTGCCTATCACATATGCACCCTTTATTTGGAGCTGACATGGCTCCATTGCCGTGTTTGCAGAAACGTACTCAGTTGTCAACTGAGTACATTTCTGCAGCTAAAACGGCTCTTACACGAGCTGTTTTGGGCTTCCTGGATCGCTAATCAGCCTCATTTGCATGCTATTTGGCTGCAAGTGAGTTGATTAGCTTATCCACGCCCACTCCGTGTAAGAGCCGTTTTAGCTTGACTCTTACATGGACTTTGGGCTGTTCCTGGATCGCGAAGGCTGCATGGAGTCTTACACTACTCTTAGACTCCATGCAAGCCTTCGTGAATCCGGCCCAATGTTTTATAATGAAACCAGCACTTTTGAAAATCAAGATGAAATATACATATACTAAATTAGTTATGAATTTAATTGAATGGAACTTTTTCATCTTGTAATTGTAAACAAAAGCATGAAAGTTCAGCCCTTTGAACAATACACTTGTGCTTAATAGAAGACCTGAATGTTTTGTTATAGACTGTTATTTAGTTAATGTAGAGTGTTTAAATGCTTATGACATTATGCTTTTGTTTAAATAAGGGAAGAAGACTTATTGAGTTTATAATCTAATCATTGGGTTTGGTATGTAAATATTTACTATTCAAATATGTAACAAATGAAAATGTAGCCATAGATATAAAAGTCAGGTAAAAAATAGCTGCTATATTTAGTGTCTCGATAATAGCAATAAAATTTGTTAGTTAAAAAATGGCAAGACACCTTGGCAGAGCAACAGTCACTATTCCAGTTTCAGTTCTTTACTTACAGTTAATGGAAAGCAAATTTGAATTAAACGCCTCAGATAGTTGAATATAACCATCCAAATTGATCACCAAAAGCAAGTTTATGTTGGACAATAACTGTCTGTTAAGATAGCAGTTGTTAAAGTTGCACACCTTCTGCAAACGGTTTGCTGTAAAATAGTCAACGAAACACGCTGGCTGTTTAAATCCCAGTAAGTTTTTTGAATTAACAGGTCGGTCTTCACCTCACCAAACACCAAGCAGAAACTTGTTCCACAATTAAACAACACAATGTATTATGTGTTGAAATTCGGTCTTCACCTCATTACAAATGGAAACAGTTGTCCAAAATGCACTTTTGAAAGGACCACAACAATGTAGTCTTGTAAATACAAACACTTTATTGACAAAAGACTGGCAAGCGCTTTCACTTTATAGGCTTCCTCAACAGTTATTGTCCAACATAAACTTGCTTTTGGTTATCAATTTGGATGGTTATCTTCAACTATCTGAGGCGTTTATTTCAAATTTGCTTTCCATTAACTGTAAGTAAAGAACTGAAACTGGAAGAGTGACTGTTGCTCTGGAAGGTGTCTTGCCATTTTTTAACTAATAGATATAAAAGTGATTGAAATTTGTTGATGTGATATTAATGAGTATTATTTTAGGGTGTGGAATGCATTAAACTAATCCGCCTTGTCTCCTTAATTAGAGATACTGATGCAATTAGAATATTGTGCTTTGTAATATATTTTAGTTTCTCTTTCAGTAAGTAGCTAACTGACTTACTCCTCCTTAGAGTTCAGGTGCAAAAGTAAAAGTTTTAAAATGTTTGTTGTTACAGTTATCAGTAAGTACAAGAAAATATATAGCTACTTTATGGATAACCCCTTATAACCTTACTGTTAAGGCATTTAAGAAAGTTTATGTAAAATATGGTTGACACATTCTGGAATACAATTTCGCATTTGATTCACCACTTTTAAGACAGAGATAACAATGAAATAAGAACAATTCATGAATCCTGGCAATATGATATTTTAATTTATTATACATGAATACATGTGTGTATTGAGTATTTAGTAGTTACTGCATTTTATTGTGTGATTTGAGTTATTGTTGTACTATAAGTATAGAGTTTTACAATGCTATACATTCTTGGTGTATTGTGAGTTCATTACTGTTTTGAAATAAAAAAATATGTTGTGCTGCCCAATTACCCGTCAGTCATCAGCTCCCTGTAATCTATTGCCCCATTTGCTCTACACACAGTCAAAGCTGCTCTCAGTCCACTCATTCTCCTTGAGGTGACAGCTGATTGTAGAGTAATTAGTGTGGGTATAAAGTTTAAGGTGTTCACCTCAAAATCACCAGATGCAGAGGTCGATTCTCACCTTTGAAAACAGATTTTGCTCGGCTTAAAATGACCCACAAGAGCAGCTAGCCAAGTACATAACTAGAAGCATTGTCTAGGCAGCTATTTGAACATTTTACTGATGCTGTCTAACCCCATACTCTGGTTTTTTTTATGGGCTGCATGTCACTGCAGTAAGACCACCTTTGCACCTGATACAGATGCATGCTTGCTCCCCTGACATAACTCTACAAGGGCTAGTGCACTGCCAAGTGTGTTTCCACCCATGTCCATTCCCATGGACCCTGTTCACAGCAAAGCTTTCACTGTCAGGTCATGATAGGAAGAGGAGCCACCACAACCCTCCCTCACAGGGAAGTGCACCGATAAACGTTGCACATCGTTTGTCCAACTCCTTCCTTTGTTTTCCATTTCTTGAGCTGCTAATCAAACATGGGATGTTTGAGTTACAGTCAAGGATTAATATATCTGCACAGCAGAGCCAGGGGATATATATTGTGTTTTAGTAAGTATTAGGATCATGGGCAGTGAGTGAGTTTGAGAACATGTGTTGTGGTGTTGTGCTGTGAAGCAGTGCGCGTATACTCATGTGAAAAGTTAAGAATGGCCATTGTGAACTATGGTTATGATTCTTTAAAATAAATGCTACAGATAATGGCAGATGTATGATATTACTTCTGGTAAACATATGGGGGGATCAATTGCTGTGATGGTTTGAATAAGAAGAAAAGGTCAGGGAGAAATTGAAAAGTGAAATCATGTTGGCAGGGCAGTGGGAAGCATACACCTTGTAAGATATTGCTAAAATAAACATCTGTATTCTGTTTACTGAGCAGCATTTTGGCAGACCAACTAGGCTGTGTTGTCTTCAGAAACAGACAGGAGGAGCTGGCATTTTATTTGGTCAGGGGATGTAAGTGCAGGTTCTTCTTACACCCAAGGATCCTCAGGCCAGAACCTCATTGGAACAGCTAGACAATGGAAAAGGGAGGAAGATGATTAAGTCTGCTACCTGTAATTGGGGTGTATGGAGTCCTGTAAAGAAGGAAAGGATGGAAAGTACATTAATAATAGAGGGCACAGGCATATATGTGATTTTTTATCATGTGACTTTCATCATGCAGTTTGATTGGCTAGGTTGTTGTATTTAATCTTGGTTATGAGGTGTGCAATATTTTGGTCTGATGAAGATAACTGTGAAAGCACTTACCTGTGCTTGTACACTGAGTTCATTTTAATAAACATGCTTGAAGTTTACTTTTATGGTCCTTCTATGTGTTTGCTTTGTTGTATACACTGATGGATGATTTTTTTAAGCTTCTTTTCATTCAACTAGGCATTTATCCTTTGGAGTGCTGCTTGGTTTTGTTTTATAATGATGAGTGTTTAACTCAAAGACACAAGGTACAGGGTTTGATTCTGACCTTTGGCATGGGAAATTTGACAAGGCTTAAAATGGTCCACAAGGGCAGATAGCCTAGTACTACTCTATAAAGGTGGGAGGTTGGATTAAAAGGGTGAGAGGTTGGAATAATAGTTAAGGTGCTTACTTTACAAACACAAGGCGCAGGGTTTAATTCTGACATGGGGTAATTGGTTAGACTTAAAATGTCCCCAAGGGCAGTTAGTCTAGTACTAATCTATAAACCTATAAAGAGTTGAAGTTAAGGCATGTAAAATGTCAGAACAATCAGAAATAGAGAGGATGGTGTATACATGGATAGGCAAGAGCATGTATGAGCGGGCAGAAGAAAAGGGTGGGAATTTTGGTGAAGTATAAGAGTATGTGGAAGAAAATAAAGTTCAGACAGAATGTAGCAAGTGGATGGGGAGTAGGCAGCTGAGAAAGGTAAGGACAGTGTAAAACCGTAGCTGTAATATTTGGCTTTAATAAACATAAGAAAGGAATAATGGAAAAGAGGACAAATGCAGTGTCAGTGTCAGAGAAGAAGGTGATCGAATAATATAGGGGAGATTTAAACACAGTCCTAGAATCAGGAAAGGATGGCTTGTATTATGAATTTAATGATAGATGTCAGGAGTTCATTAGACAGAGAATAATGAAAGTGGAGATGGCAGTTTTTTGCAGATTTCTGGGAAAGAAAATGGGGATATTTATTCTGTAGAGATGAGAAGACACAGACAAACAAGCTAGACAAAAATATTGCAATCTAGACTGACTGGCGGAGAAATAGGGGGCCTATGGATAACTGTGAGAGAGCTCTCCACCCACAGCCTAGTAATAGCTGAGTGGGAAGTAGATATACAGATCAAAGCAAGATAATTGTTGTGTCCAGGCCACTAGTGGGGTGTATAGCAAGAGGAATGATTGCAAGAAATTTCAGAGTAGGTGATAGGAAGAGTGTAGTAGAAGGAGGTAATGCAGCAATTAAATAACATGCTGGGAATAAAAGCAACCTGGAGACAAAAGATGATGTCACAAAGTGGCATAAAAAGATGAAAGGAGGAAGACAGGGTTAGCATTTCCGCGGAAGGATTTTGGTGGTATTAAGAAAAGATTAAAATCATTGGAGAGACTTTTGAGGGAGATATTAAGGGAAAGAACTCAGTTAAGAGGGTGGAACATATCCCAGGGCTCCATGTTGAATCCACTCCTGTATGGCATCAACTTCTCGGAAGTCAAGGCTAATGTCAAAGGTTTTTGGATCACCAGATTCGCAGGTTATTGTAAATTGGGAGCTATCATGGATTACCCATATGACAGTAGCATCCAACAAGAGGGTCTAACAGAAACAAATGACTGGTGCCAAAGCCATGAATTAAAACTCAATACAAATAAATGCATTGTAGTGTCTTGTGGGATATCATTTACCCATTTGACCTGGTAGTTATTGATCTGATAATATATATAGACAGCAATCTGGCCTTCAAGCAACATGTAGCCAAGGCATTCAGAAAACTATTCTATGTTGTCCAGCTCATAAGCAAGGAAATGGCATCCAGTTCCAAGAAAGCTATACTACCACTCTACTCAGCTCTTATTAGACCCATCATTGAGTACAATGTCCCTTTTGGCATGTAACTTACCAGGCATTTGCAACAACTGGAACACCTTCAAAAGTTTCTCAGCACAAGAACCCAGATTCCTACACAGATCATTTTAAAGCCCTATTATGTACTTAGTCTCATACAGATTACTGAGAGATGATCTATGCCTGGAATTTCAGGCATCTTCAGATCCATCTCAGATGAATCTCTTGCTCACTCACAAAACAAACAGCACCAGTAACAGTAGCTCCAAGGATCTTACCTTTGCCTGTGACATAAATAGAACATATTGTAGAGACTGATACGTTTCTCAAAGGATCCCCATGCTATGCAATAAGCTACCCATCCATGTGAAAAAGAGTTCATCACTGACCATATTCAAATGAAACCTTAATTATTGGATGGGAAATCACTAATTTACCCCTGGTCTGGTCTCCTGAAAGATCAGAAGAAAAAAAAAGCTTGGAATAAGGAAATTAGAAGAGGTAATAAGGCACTCGTTTGTAAGTTGAAAGAAATTAAAGAAGAGTTTAAGAATTTTATGAGAAGCTATGTACAAGGACTGAGGATAGGAATGCAGTATTTAGGAAGTAAAAAGTGGTTATATTCCAGAAGCATCAGTAAGAAATGCTAGCTATAACTATTAGTATAGGAAAAGTACTGCAGATGCTTAGGAATTTAAAGAGTGGTAAGGAATGGGCTTGATGTTTTAAAACAGAGTACTGCAATAAAGTGAAATTGCAAATAAATTATCAAATGTTTGGTATATGCAAGAGATATTGATACTATAAAAGAGTTCTTGGGTTAAGATTTTGTTTAATCAAGGAAGGCTGGACAAGGTGATATTTCAGAGAAATACTAGATAACGGTTTCCAGGTAGTTTATTCCTAACAAGAATAGAGTGCTTTGTACAGTAAGAGGATGGTTTTGAAGGATAGAACTGTTTTCTGATGTAAGAGAATGTGCATTGTTGTGTAGTTGTTTGTATGATACTGTTGGAGAAAGACATTAAGCAGTTACAATAGTACTAGGAACCTTTAGAAAGGTTGTTGAATTATGATTACAGCTAATCCCAAGGAAGAGGTGATGGAAAATGGTAAAGAGGAACCCATGGAAGAGTAGGCCCACCATGGTCTGATGAGGAAGATAAAACATCTAAGAGTAAAGGTGCATGGTATGGTAAAAATATTCCACCAGAAAATTTGGAAAGAAGTAAAAGATAAAGTTTGCATATTGTTGGCTAGGTGGTCAGGAAAGGTTAACTCATTAATGGGGGAGGGGTAGATGTATTGAGAACTCTATATTGCCACATATGATGTATACTGGAAGGCATCTGAGGATGAATCAAAAGAATAAAGTGCTACAGGAGATTCAGAAAATGTGATAAATTTATGTAAAAGTAAAGAGATAAAAATTCAAGGGTTAGAATGCAGCTAGCTGAGAAAAAAATGGGGTCTCTGAGACATCAAAAGATGTACTCCAACAATTAATGTAGTGTAAAGACTTGGAGGTCAGGAGAATCAAGATCAGAAATGGGCTCAGGGCAGTGTTTCTCGAAAAATTGAAAAAGCAACTGATGTAGTTTGTAAATTTTTAAGGAGAAGGGAACTGGACATTGAGATGACAGAAACACTGCTTCAAAGCCTAGGATTAGAAGAGACAAACAAGAAAGGGAAATGAGAACTAGAGAAGAAAATTTTGGAACTAGGACAAGCTTTGGGTTGTGATGGTGGGAGATATTTTGAGATGAGGAGAGGCAGCTGACTCTTTAGAGTGCAAAGCTTTATAGTAAATGTTTTCAAAGTTTGAATTTGAAAAAAGTAGTTGGCTTTTTATGAGGCTTAATACAGAAAATTAAGTAGATATGAACAGCAGAAAAGAAGCATGGTTAAAGAGGGAAAGGTAAGCAGGAATGGGAAGGGACAGAGATGGCCAGGGATTAGAAAAGAAAAGCCAGATGGGAAGGATGTCTAAATCTCTGGTAGGGGGCAGAAACAGCAGAATAAGTGATGGAACAGGTAAGCAAGAGAAAAAGTTAAATGCTAAGGAAAGTAAAAAATGTGAAAAAAAGATGTCTTTTGGGAAGTGAAGTTGAAGTTAACTAGAAATAGTCCTATCTGTATTCCATGAAGGGATGTGTACTGGAAGTGTTTGCACAAATGGTAAGTAGAAAAAAGATGGTGGCCTAATGACATCTGTTGGAGGGATATATAGAAAGATGCAGACCCACCCCACTTCATATGTGGAGGGAATGTAATGGAGTTCAGAACATGTGGAATAAGTCCCTTGAGATTTGGAAGATAATACGATCAGACCTGTCATTGAGTACAGTGCCCCCTATGGTATGTACCTAACCAGACATATCCAACAACTGGAATGTCCACAGAGGTTCCTCACTAAAAGAACACAGGGAGTAAGTAGAATGTTCTATGCAGACTGCCTCAAGGCATTATCCCTGTATTCTGTCTCCTACAGGCATTTGAGGGAAGATCTATGCCTGGCATACAGGGCATTGTCACACCCCACTCTGATGGACCTCCTGCATATCCACAAAACAAACAGCACAAGAATTACCAGTTCTAAAGACTTAAACCTTGTCTGTGATATAAATAGGCCCTGCTGGAGAGATAGGTATGTATCCCAGAGTCTACCACATCTATGGAACTGGCTCCCCATCCATGTGAAGCAGGGTTCCTCCCTAACCCAATACAATGTGTGTAGGATATGTATATCAAATGGATGTTTAAAATGTTATGTAAAAACATAAAAAACTTAGATAAAGAAAAAAACTTCTAGGAATCTCAGGATAAGGGGAATCATTTATTTACCAAGCAGTTAATGATCTCAGAGCTACGACATTTCTTATAATGACTGATGTTGAATACCACCTAGATATATTCATTGTTGCTTAGAACAGAGAAAAAGCTTACTGAAAACTTTCCAGTCCATTTCTCAAATATACCATCTAGCACTGAATGAAACATCAAAAGTTTTGTTCTCATCACTTTTTCAGAACTTATGTTATTTAATAATTGCCTAATATTCTTTAGTAAGCACTTCCTTTGCTTGTATTACTTACCCTCATGATTATGGCTATTTTTCCTGACACAGAACACATTTTGCTATTAACAAAAATGAAAAGGCATTCTACTGATTAGGCCATAGGATTCTTGGACATGTAAATCTACTGACAAAACAGCATTTACCTCAGATCGTTTTGTCCCGACTCCAGTAACAAGCTACTTGTATGGGTTTCAGTGATAATGATCACTTATATGACAGGTAATCAACCAGTTTGTTTAGTCTTATTTCTATCAATTTTAATTTAAGATAATAAACAAAACAGTGTTTAACCCAGTTTTAAATTATTTTACTGCTTTCACCTGGAGCTGAGTGCCTTGTTTATTTATTAGTCTTTAATGTCATGCAGCATTGAAAGTGTATCTACATTTAAACAAGTTTCTCTAGCTGCTGTGTCTCTGGTTCAGATAATACTTGAAAGAGAGTTATAGTACCAGTCCAGCATATACAGCCAAATAGCAAATAAATCATAAAATTTATGGGAGAAAGAAAGAAATAAAGAGAGAGAGAGAGAGAATTAAAGGAATAACAAGTGAAAAACAAAGAAGTAAACAAACAAACCACTAAACAATCAGTCATCTAAACAGCAAGTAGACCATGCATTACCTGATGACAGTAATTCATCATAAAAATATTAGAAGCCATAAAATAAGAAGAGCTCTGGCACTGGGGTGTAGAGGGATTTGGGGACTATGCACTAGATCAATTAAGACTGAATAATGGCTCATGTTCTGGCAGAGAGGAGGGAGTGACAGGAGAAACATGACTTTTTGCCAGAGCACCCCACCACAGGGGAGATATGTGATGGTTTCCAGCCAGTGGATCTGACACTTTGGATTGGAGACATATGGCTGATCCCAAAAGCAGGTTGCTGGATGAGGAGGAATGTGGGCATGTCTACCCAAGCTTTAAATGGTCAGCTAAGTGGAATACATATGTGAAAATACATGCTTATGTTGAGGGGCATAACTGGCTGCAATGGCTCACATCACCTCCTGGTAAGAGAACAGGGAAGTATGGAGATTCCCCACATGACTGTATGGATGATAGCTATGCCTTTGATAGCTGCCACCCAAAAGAGGACCAGATAGGTTCTGACAGATTTTACCATGGTGTGGAACAAATGGACATCAAAGCTCCCACTTCAGTGGGGAACAATTCGGTAGACAAAGCGGCAGCTCCATGGCTGGCACACACTGGGGTAAAAATAAAGTGTAGAGAACAGATAAATGAAGAAAAACAAGTAGATGCCATTTATCTTGATTATTATTAAGCATTTAACAAGGTAAGCCTTGAAATAATTATAAGGTAGTAAGAGGATATGAAAATTAAACAATAAACTATATGGTAGAAAAGCATCTTGCTGAAGGAAAGAACTTGGATTATAAACATTTTAGATTGCAGAAAAAAGCCAATACTACTGGCTTTGGTTTGTGGAGTATCCAACTATCCTAAGCTCTATTAGTGGTGTAAGTTCTGGTGGAACCAAGCATGGAAGGATAGAATTGACCGATGCAGGCTTGCCCATTATGGAGTGCAGGTAGAGGTCTGACTCACTTTACTGGGGACACCTGTCCGATGAAGGGCATTTTGCAGGTAACAATAGAATAAAGGTGTACTTCATCCTTGCAGCACACATACATGATAGACTTTATGGGGCATGTATCTACATGTGTACACCCTCAAGGGAAGACACTGCTTAACTTTGCATCTATGACTATGCAGCTACCAATGGTAGGAGGTAGGAACATATAAATTTAAATGCCTGTTGATGGACTGGATGATGGCCTACCACAAGTGGTGATTGTCCCACCATAGAAAGATGGGCCAGGTTCATTGAACTACTGGAAAAGAAAACAAATAGAAAACAGGCTATGACTAATGAAATGTATGCCACAGTGATTGTTAAGGGGCCCTGTATTCCTTCTTTTTATGCATATAACATAAATGTACACCAAAATATCTATTTTTTTTTGTTACACATATAGCATAGAATTCTTGTACACAATTAAAGAAGAAAATGGTAAAGAACAATTTTGACATCATTAACCCTGGAGCATGGTTACAAGAACAAGAACTGACCTTACATATGTACAAAATAAAACTAGCAAGTTTCAAATAAAAAGGCATTACAGAATAACGAAACAGAACATAACAGAGAAAATTGAATAAAAAGATGTAGAATGTTGGATAAATCAGTATGTCCATTTCAAAAACATCTATATAAAATCTACAAACATCTCTCAAACTTAAATGACTAAGTTAATTTATAATCTTAAAAGAACTAGATGTATTGTTATCTTTACATAACTTCTTAACACTTAACAAGAATAACGCAAGGGACAGTATACCTTGTCATTATGGGCACAATATAAAAAATACAAACAGTAAAGAACATTCAAATAACATTTACAAAAATTTAAGAGAAATGAAAGTAAAACAATATAAGTAAAAGTTTAAACTATTGATGACCTAATCATTGCCTTACAGAAGAGTTAAAGGTGATATGATACTAATTTACGGAGACATGAAATATACTTGTTGGAGGGCATGCTTATGAGTAAACGTATACAAAAATAATTTGCCATTATAAACAATATTAACAGAAACCATAAAAATATTATAGTAAACTTACCAATGAAATGGGAAAAAGTGACAGCAAATAGCGTCTAGTGGAAATATAAGGTGGGAAAAAGGTTTATCTAACTATCTATTTATATGGTTGCACTTGAAATAATCTAAACAACATAGAATATCTAAACTGAAAAACACTAACAAAACTGAAGTTATACTGTGGGAGGGTTTATGTCCTTTTCACACTGTTGTGCAACCTTGGAAGTTAATATATAATTAGCAGGGGGGTGTGGAGGGGCAATGAGGCTAGATTTATGATGGATAAGAGGACTTAGTTGCTTTTTCCAGCTGCAATGCAATATGAAGTTAATCTATATACACATACACAAACACATGTATATGTATGTATACATAAAAGTATATTCTTATTAATCACAGATGGACTTTAATCTAAAGAAAGCACATCAAAACGTTCATCAGTGATCGCAATTATCTAAAGAAAAGACATCAAAAGCAGTGATTGCAAATGCAAAAATATATATATATATATATATATATATATATATATATATATATATATATATAACATTTGAAATCACATAAGATTAAAATGTATCAAATCAAAATGATCAAAAATGGAAGCATCAACTTAAGTACTACAACACTAAACAAGGGCTTTCTTAGGGGTGCAAGCCGCCCTGTACCCCCCACATGAGGGACTGTGTCCCCCACACCCCTGTAACTCACTCTCTCTCTCTCATTTTATAAATATATATATATATATATATATATATATATATATATATAGAGAGAGAGAGAGAGAGAGAAAGATAAATGGGATTAATAATGCTACAATTTTTAATCAAACTCTTACATTAGATTATAATTCAGGGACTGTTGTCATCAAGAGTGTTATTAATAAGAACTGGAACATCCTTGAAAATGATGAAAAAATTAGATGTATTATAGCAGAATGAGACAGTCTTTATATGCAAAAAAGCAAGACATTTTAAAAACATAGTGGAAAAAACTGAGATTGCCCATACATCGATGAGTTCTATAAAAGGTATTGAAAAATACGGGATTTGTAATCAATGCAGACTTATTTTGGAGAGAGATTCCTTTACTCTTAACAAAACCTTAAACACCACTGTTTTCCCGGATAGCTGGAATTGTAATATAAAGGGAGTGGTATACTTAGCCATTTGTTCAGAGTGCCCCGCATTTTATGTGGGTAAGACTGAACATGTATGTATATATATATATATATATATATATATATATATATATATATATATATATATAAAAAACATAATTATGACATTATCAAGGGTAACATCAACAATGTCTTGTTCAGACACTCTGTGAAATGTGCAACTTTTAAGCAATTTTCCATTCTAGAGAGAATTAAACTTAATCTAGGAGTGGCTCCTGGGAGAAAAAAAACAGAGTGCAAAGAATTATTGTGGCAATTTAAATTGGATGCCACAAACCCTTCTGGTTTGAATAATTATGTGTGATTGGTTCCAGTGCTTAAACAAAGAGCAGCTGAGCTCTCGTATTAATTTTATTATATTTCATTTTTATTGTATTACATACACACATATATACAGCTTTAAATAATATAAAACAATTATTATAATATCAATTTTTGTCTAAACTTTTTAATATTTTTAATATTTTTATTTTTATTATGTCACAGTGTTCATATGCGTGAAAATATGAATATTGTTTTGTTTTAAAGCTTTGATTGTTTAATCACTTTTTGGATCCTGTAACTTGGGTTGGAAGCTATAAATTCCTTGTATGGGGATACTGTGATTAGTTTTGAAGAAGTCCCAGTTTCTTTTGTATTGTAGGACGAACATCTATTTTCAAGTTTTATGCATTTTAATGTTATTTTTGCATGTAATTATTATTTTTTTACAATGCTTATTGCCTTGGTGGTTGTTTCTTCCCTCCATCTGGTGTACTTGTTCCTGGTTTTGAAGTCTTTCATTAGTACACCTATGCCTCTTTTGAAGGGTTTATTCATTTTTGATCATATATGTTTCTTACACTAAAGTTATGCTAACATTATGTTAAGCTTCTAAACAGGTGCTAAACCAACACAAGCTTTACTCTCATATAGACCTGAATCTACATGATATATAATATTAACACTAAAGAAATGTGTGCTTAAAATGTGCAAGTGGACTGGCAGCCTGCAATCCAGAAGTGCCTGTATGTGAGGAATAGAAAGGAAAGAAATCATCTAAGTATCACAATACAAATGAAACAAGACCAAGAGAAAAGTCACATTCAGAAGGGCAGATTAAAAACATTCTCATAAAAAATAGTGAACAGTTGGATCCCCCAAGCCTAAATCAAACTACACTATTTCTGTATATGACTGTAGCCTGTCTCACAGTTATCACAGCCTCTTTCTCCCCCTCTCTCTTTCTCTCGCTCTCTCTCTATATATAAAGATATCAGACATCTTAGATATATGCATATAAAGATATAACAATGACATTTGCTCTTTGCATACATTGAGGGTTTGCTTGTGACAGTCTGGGTCTATAGTCCACATCTGCACCACTGTCAAGGATTATGGTGGACCCCTCTACCAAGCTGTCTTGATCTATGACAGTGAGCAGGAACTCCAAAGTTTCAGTTAGTGGTAGTTTGGTAGCGGGGCCACCCACTCATAGCCACCTATTCCTGGGCAATATCAGTGGATGTATGTCAGGCACAGGTTGTCATATCACTTGCCTGGTGTTGTATCTGGAAGCAGATTCTTCCATGTCCTCTGACAGCATTAATGTCATCTACCACCTGTTGCCATATCCTGTCTTCGGCAGATTGGTCATCTCTAACTATTCCTAACATTAAAGCTCCATGGTGACATAAGGCTTGGCTAATGACCTCATTTTCTGTACCAGTATATGGTGGCTTATGGGGTACATTTTTTTATTGCATGCCATAAACCCGTATAAGATGAAACAGAAAACAAACACAAAAATGAAATATGTAAAACAGACAGGATGAGTGTGCGCTGAATTATGTGTGACTGCATGCATACAACATGCACACCAACAATTTAAATGTGTTAATTGCTCACTATAGCTACACCCAAGTCCCCTCACAACACCCCCAAACAAAAAAAGAAGTATAATTAAAACTCAAATATCAGCACAGATCTTACAATACTTCTGTAATGGAGATAACAAAGGTTTAACTGTGTAACACATTGCAGCAACAATAACAATTATAAATGTAGCATTAGAAAAGTAACATCAAACAGTTATTGCCATTACCACTGCAGAGAGTTCAGTCAGGTAGAAATCCGCACACAGAACACTTTTCTTCTTTTCCTGCTAACATAGATAAAAATGCCAGACTCTCATATACACATACAATATGATCATCTGCAATAAGTGTGCAAACAGGACATACAAGCTATATCATTTTTCATGTAGCATTCAGTAGCATAATTTTATAAATGCTGACATGACAATGGCAAAAGAAAGAGATGAAAGAAAAAAATGAAAGATAAAACTACTTTTCTGTAATCAATTAAATTCACCTTTGAATGTTTAACTAAAAGCATTATTAATGAAATAGCAGCATACCTTGACTATACTGCACTGTAGAAAATATATAAATCTCCAAAAGTTTTGTATTTCTAGTAGTTTTAAGATTTGTGTTTCAAAACAGTCTCCTCTTTACAATACAAGGGCATTAGCTTCATGATTACATTTATACAGTGCAGAGTCAAGCCTGTGAGCACTCTGAGTATGCAAATAAGATCTGAAATCATTAGCATTCCTGAATTCCACAAATGTTACTAAGTGTAAGGAATATAAACATGGTGTAAGGACCTACAGGATTACATGCACATAACCTAGCAATGCAAGGACAAACACTAAGAAGTGTTCCCTGTTAATGGCTTGCATGTGTCTATGATTACACTGACATCATTAACAATCAGCTTTCACTTTCTCCCCTCTTTGATATACACTTAATGAGGGTGTTTCATAGAGAAGAGGCTTAACAAAAAGTCTGAAAGTGCATTCAGCGATTAAGGAGATTAACAGTCCTAACATTCAAATGCTGGCCTTAGTGACCACAGTTACTACTCCTCAGTAAAAAATGTTATTCATATTAAAGGGTGTACTTTAAACGTTGGTAAAGATAACACATGACAATAAAACAAAAGTAGACTTTCTACTATGAAAACATAGATAATGAAATGAAGTACTGATCAGAAAGTAAGGGCTACTAACTGTAGTGTTTGTAGTCCTTGTTTAATATTGTGTGAGTACATAGTTATGCTATCAGTTTGCAGTACCACAATCACCCAGACATTCATTGTCAAATGTGAAAGGGCAACTTTTCTAACTTGTTTCTGTTGCACTTTCAATGTGACTTGATACAATGTCACATTGCCATTACATTTAAACTCCTTTTGATGTCACTAATATATGGGCAGGATTCACGAAGCCTCTGTCTAAGAGTTACAAGGCTTACACGGAGGCTGCAGTTAAACGGTGTGATGTCAGCATGCCAGGCATATTCATGAGGGCATGCTGACTCACACTCAAGGCTAACATGGTCCATGTAAGACAGTAGGGGGCGTGTCCGTAGGGCGAGCCCTGCAAACAGACACGCCCCCAGAAGAGTAACAGTCCCGAAAGTAAACCCCCATGACAGAGTCCGTGTAAATGTCAATAAACACAACACAACACATGCCCCCACAGACTATTAACATAAAATGTAAAAATGAACATGTTATATATTTTTTTATAACTTTTTAAGATGTTTGCTCATGAGTGTGCTCGTTTGAGCGGGCGTGCCCGTCGCTAAGCCACAGTTAGCAGTCAGTGGAAAAGCATATAAGATCTAAATATGCAAAGTAAGCCAAGAAGCAATAGCATAGCGGTAGAGACATCAGCTGAAGAGGAGGCAGTCATGGTTCGAGCCCCCACAACATCAATTTTTATTCCTAGTGAAATAAGCACGAAACAATTCCCTGACATATATGTACATGTATAAAATTATTTTTATGTAAAATGTAATGAAATGGGTCATGTATTATGAAGAAATGTGTGAAAAAAAAAAACAAATGTCACAAGTGCCCATAGCTGAGCTACACTCTAACAAGCTGAGTATATCTGCCCGTAGGTGAGCAGTAGTTTAACAGGTGTAAAATGAGTGCCTGGGGTTGAGCAGAGTTCTAACATGCTGAAACTGTGTGCCCGTAGCTGAGCTGAGCGTAATATGCATGCTGACAGCCAAACGGCACGTAAGCCAGCGTGACCTGTTTGCGCGGAGCTGTGCACTGCGCCAACAAGCTGACCGATGGGCAACGTTGAGCAAGCTGTATCAAAACTGCCTTTACACAGACACACCTTCTAGCCTGTGTAGACAGTCATAAAATATAAAAAGCAATGACGAGGCTCGAACTCAGGATACCATGCACCATAGTCAAAGTACTGAACCACTAAGCCATGACAGTTGCTCTTAGAAATGCAGTAATAGCATATATATATAGGAATGAATGGAAAGAGAAGCATGACAAAGCAGGTTTTGTGAAGCTGATACATTTCCAAAATGGCCAATCACAGATAAGTGCGGGAAAAACGACATATATAAGCCCCATAGGCAGGAATACACAGTAACTGATTGTGGAACCGATTTGCAGTCAGGATGGCAGGTGTAGGAGAGGGTAGTTGCTTCCGAGCAAAGAGGTGGGGCATTGAGGAGTCCAAATATATGGTTTGGCTCCTCGTCCATGATCATGAGGCCCAACTCATGCAGGGCCAGGTCCTGTGGGGAGCATACAAGGCTGAGGCATGGGACCGGTTGGCACATGATCTCACCAGTGCCACAGGAATACCAAGGACTGGTGAACAGGTCCGTCACCACCATGCGGACCTGAAGCGACGGAAGCAGGACCAACTGAACCGTTTGATCCAGGAGGCCCGGCAAATGCCCAATGTCCCACTACTGAGTAAGTTACATGTAATTATTTATGTAGAAAGTTAACCTAGCTGATATTATGGAGATGTGTATTCCAATATTACTTCATTTATATTGCAGCTGCAGGTGTCCGTTCTGCGAATCATCGAGCCTATGCCGATAGACTTGTGCGGTTGCGCCACCAGGCAGGTTAGTAATTCTCTCCCTGTAACTGTTAAAAAATATAAGTATGACAGCTTGCACAAGAGTGCAGTGTAGTCACCTATTAATATAAAGTGCAAGTAAACAGTGTAAGAGAGATTCTGCTAGTACTGTGTGATTACATAAGTGTGATGCAGCCTGTAATCCAAAAATAAAAATGAAACAAGTCTGAAATAAAGATGTTCCACCTGTAATATAATAGTACATAACCTGCAGCAGGCTGAAAATTACAGCTACACAAGCTGAGTAAAACACGTGTGAAATATATCCCTGTTTAAATTCTGAAACATGACACAAGTGAGACTGTTGGAAAGGATTGTTATAACCAAGTAAAACTTGTCAATAAAGCCTAGAATTAAGTACCATCCTGAATTGTAAAAATAAAACAAGTGAGAGTGTGAGAAAGAGGTATGAATCCACCAATAAAGTTGTAATAACTCCTGAATAAAGTATACTGCAGTCAGTACAGAATTAAATGAATGTGACAGGCACAACCAAACAGAGAAATGTATGGGATAAAGTACTGAAGCTGGAATGTGTGTCCCAAAATCTGGATATGTTGCTCTCAGTTTGCTATATGCAAATAGTATGGTTGTATGAAATACCAAACATCCACAGTTGTCTAGAGCCATATAAAGCAAATGTAGCAGGATGCTGTAGCTGAACAGAGCCAGATATGAATGTGTATGAATAAAAATAAAATGTATATTGATGTAGCAGTAACATTCCTATCACCAACATGCATAAGTTTACACATAGGAAACTGTAGTCAGACCTGTAGTGTGTATATATCTGCAGCTAGTAGAAATGTACAGCATATGTATAGGTATTTGAAGTTGTTAATGAAATATTTCTTCACCCGACCCTATAACCACAAATAATCCATTCCACGTGAAATGAGTATGTGTATTCACAATTAACTCCCCTGGACAATTGTCCTGTTGGTTCATACATATTTGCATGTACGTTGATGCATGTGCCCTGCTCATACATCCAAACCTGATGGCCTGTTGCCATCACTCAACCCTGCATGTTGTTGGATTGTGCATTGTTGTTCAAATTATGCATGTGTTATGCTTGCTGTTCAACGGCTTGAATTTATGGGTGTTTGGTTAATGGGAATACTAATGCATGCTGTAACAACTAATTGTGAATGGTATTGCATGTTACTAACCCAAACTGTCGTTAAATAATGCAAAACATAGGACGACAGGGAAGGCAGGTTCCAGCGGACCCACCTCTCCCACCTCAGCTGGCGAGTGCACCTGGCAGTAGTGCCCAGGCTGGACCCTCCTCCAGTGGCCCTGTGCCACCTGCGGGTGGAAGCGCTGCAGGGGATGGGGCTCGTCTCCCCTCTGCAAGCGTGGCCGGAGGAGAACATCCACTCACCCTCCATAGTGTCCGGACTGTGGTGCATAGGGAGATCAGGCACACTGTGCTTGGGCCCCTATGCCAGCTTGAGGCACGGGTGGCACAACTCACGGGTGTGCCTGCTGCCCGTCCTACACAGCCCCCAGCACAGCCCTGTCCTGGGCAGTGAAGGCACAGTGGCAACTGCCCATGGGTGGGGATCTCAGTTCCACTGTTGCCATCTGTGGGCTCAAGGGCTCGAGATATCCAAACATCTGTCCCCGTCAATTGTGTAAACCCCCATGTGTCATACACCACCCCTGTATGCGCCTTGTTTGTCTTGTCTGTTAACCTCCCCTACCTACCTCCCCAGCTATACCGACTTCCTGTACCTGACATACCACTCTCACCTGAAAAAAAAAAAGGGCACTCTGTACCCACAAAAATATTACGCCCCATACATAGCTGCCCATTTTGCACACATGTCTGCTGGACATGTGAACTGGCAATTACAATTGGCTGTACAACAAATATTAATGTTGTCCTCACACCTCTCTCAGGGGTGGAAGGTTTCAAATTTCACACCAAATTACAAACATATGCACAGCTGTTGCTGACGAAGAAATGGGCAGCTATGGGCCTTTCCTACATCCCTCCTGCAAAACCCGAGCTTGTTTTCCTACTGTCCTACCCTCTTTGTGCCCCCTTTTTCACCAATTTCCTATCTCCCCATTTTCTTTTCTTTAAAAGAAAATACCGTGGGTGTGCGCAAGAGTAAGCACTTTTAAGCAGTAGTAAGCAGGAGTGCGCTTCTGTGCGCTTAGCTAAGCGTGTGTGCGCGAAACTAAGCGGCAGTGTGCATGTGTGACCTCTGCGCAAACCAGCGATAACCTGCTTACAACTGCTTAAAAGTGCCTTAGTCACTCTGAATGACAAGGCCTGTAGTTTTCACAGCAGCAAAATAAAATACCTCCGTCAGTCTCGAACCCAAGACCTTGGAAACATTAGTCTGCATGACTTACCACTAAGCCATGACTGCTATACAAGAACATGGTGCCAAAAGGAATATATCATAAAATAGTAGGAATTAATGTAAAGGGAATATAGCAAGTCTAGTACACAAATCATGTCATGTATATTTACTGTCAAATCTAGTGGATTTGTAAAATAGTACTGTGTGATGAGAAACAGCCATGCTAGTTGGTATCTAGTAGGTAATAATGTCACAGTAGCATCTGGCAAGCCACACACATACTCAGAGCAGGATAAACACTGCCATAGTTGAATAGTTAAGAGCCCAGACATAGCAACTGTGACTGAGTTACAGGGATGTCCCTGATGTGAAAACAAATGTCAACTGTGCCCCACTGACACCCTGTGAAATGTACTAACAGTAGGCAGAAAAGTGTAACTACACATGCAATGGTAACTATGAATTACTGAAAGTATGCACCACATGCACGTCACAAATGGTGTAGTAATACATATGCTCGAAATAACCCACAGTCACAACTGCAGAATATCAGAATATTTAATTGGAGTATCCCACTGATATATACCATTCCATGAGACTGATAAAATATGCACCTGAGAGTATCTGAGGCCTGCTCAGCAGCATGATCAAATACCCTTGTAAGTGTCAAGGCCCACACCATGGCCAGACCACACTGCATGCAGTAACACCCTACCACAACAAACACATAGGGAATTGCTGCCCAAACAGATTTAGCAAGCATTACAAGCTGTGAATGTAAATGGAAAATAGGAAAGCCATAGCAACACATTACAGGAAAGACACCTAGCAGGCATACAAGGAGTGAATGTAAAGGCCAAATATTGAAGCCATAGCAACAGATTGCAAGAGCCACTGCTATATACCAGTTACACCACAATCCCCACAGGAAAGCACACACACCCATATACACAGTATTATTAGTCGTAGGTGTCAGTTTACATACACACGGAGAAGAGGACACTGGAGGAAGGAATACTCAGCTTACAGAACAACATGCATTGCAGTGTCTACAACACAGCCTGAAATATGAGAGACATACTCACAGAACAGTGTACACAGCAAACCAGCATGGTCCCCATCCTGATAATCTGAAAGGGCTATGCCTACCTAACAGACCTTTTTATAGCACTGTCCTGAAATCACAGTGAGAACTGCAATCACTACACAACAGGCTGCATGCAATTAGTAAATGCTGGCTAACAATTGGTGCAGAGGCCATTACATGGAGATGTGCAGATACCTACAAAAGCATCCTGTACTCCCAGTCCACACATGCAATACTTTCATTGCACCCTCTGGAGGTAGAGACAGAGAGAGAGAGAGAGAGAGAGAGAGAGAGAGAGAGAGAGAGAAAGAGAAAGAGAAAGAAATAAAAAAAAAAACAGTAACAACAAAACGAAGAGGTTGACAGCAGGCCAAGTAACTGCAAGCCTACGCAAACCGCTGCAACAAACACAGGTAATGTAAAGTACTAGTATAATAGTATACATACTGTGAACCCTCCAGATGTGTTATTGGTCTGTATCTATGTATATGAAGATGTGCATAGGGCCGGGGACATACTGCAACTGTCACTGAAGGCTCTACATACATATGTATATGAAGGTAGCTATGTGCACATAGCAATGTAGGTTGTAGTGCAATGTACAATTAGGTTGTACAGTAATGGATGTTCATCAGTACGTTACTGTGTGTATACATATGTGGAACTAAAAAGGAGTATATATATATATATATATATATATATATATATATATATATATATATATATATATAATATGCATATGTGTATACATAGATAGAGAGGGATGTAGAAATACATAGACATATATAGTTTCACAGTGTCATAGTTTAGTACTAGGCTATCTGCAGACAGTGTATAGAATAGATTTAGAAAATTGCGCCTCTGTATAGTAGTGACACAGTGAAGACCCCCGTACATAATAGCATTAGTTTACTGTGCCTCTGTCTAGTAGTGACAGAGAGATGACCCCTGGTGTAAACCTATGATCTCCCATCCACTAGTCAAGAATTCACATGAAGGGAGTCAGTGAGGGTCTCTGCCTAACATGAACTGGGATCCTGTTCCACAGTATGGGAAGCCTCTGAGTTATGGATCTGTCCCTACAGCATGTCCTATTCATATTTGTGCTGAGGTTTAAATCTGTAGCTGTTGTGGTTCTGATGGATTTGGATTTTACAAGGTGGAACATGTCCATCAATTCCTGATTGGACATGGCCTTGTACGTCAGGCACAGATCACCTCTAATTAGGCGGTATGCTATGGAACAGAGCAGGAGTTTCTTTAGTCTGGCAGCATATGACATTTGTTGGAGACCCTTGATCCTCCTGGTGAGGTACTTATGGGGTCCCCCTAGCTGTTGCAAGTGCCAGGTGAGGTACATACCAAATGGGGCATAGTACACAGTCATGGGCCTGATAAGGGAGGAGTATAGGGGTACAATGACCTCTTTTGATCTGGATGTGAATCCCTTCATGATAATGTGGACAAGGTAGGAAGTCTATCCAACCACTTTGGCAACGTGGGTGTCAAATGAGAGGTCAGTATTGATTTGTGTCCCCAGGTCTCTGATTACTTTGTCTGTACTCAGTGGGTTACTGTCTATGTGATAATATGTGGGTACCTTGCCTTTCCAAAAGGGTATGACTATACATTATTTGGCATGCAGTTTAAGGCCATGACTCCGGCACCAGTTGTCGGTTTCAGTGAGGCCTTTCTGTAGGATGTATGTGTCAGCTGGTGTATCGACTATGGCGCCTAGTATGCAGTCATCTTTGAACATTGTCAGCCACTACCCTCCCATGTTTGCTTCCACATCTGAGAAATAAATGCCGAACATGAGGGGTCCCAGGACAGAGCCCTGTGGGACACCACTTGTGACTGGCTCTGAGTCTGACATGGCACCAGTGATTTTGACTTTAGGGTTTCTATCCGTTAGCCGGTTTGCAACCCATCTTGTAACATATGGATTTACATTTAAGCTGTTGAGCATGCCTATGATGCCAGAGTGGGGTATTGTGTCGAAAGCTTTAGCCAAGTCCAGGTAGGCTGTATGGACTGGTGTGCCCTCATCAATGGCTTTAGTGACTGATTTGAAAAGGTCAACCAGGTTCAAAAGGCAGGATCTGCCCTCTACAAAGCTGAACTGGGTGGGATCAAGTGTCTCTAAGTCCCCAATGTCTCTGTGTATGAGTTCCATAATGATTCTTTCCATAGCGTTGCAGACCAGGCTGGTTAAGCTTATGGGGCAGTAGTTACCAGGGTCTGTAGAGGTGCCTCCTTTGTGGAGTGGGACTACTGTTGCTGTATGCCAGTGTCCAGGTACATATGCTGTAGTAAGGCTATGGTTAAATAGCATTTTATGTGCGGGTTTAGCTCCTCTTGGAGTTCACGTAGCATGCAACCTGCAATACCGTCGGGTCCCATTGATGCTGTGTTTATAGCTTTGCTGAGGGCGGTTCTCAGCTGGACATCTGAGATGACAGGGAAGTTACAGTCAGCTGGGATAAGTAATTCCTCATGTGGAGGTGAGGGAGGGGAGAAATCTGCACCGAACCTGTCTGCCAGAATGTTGGCAATATCTGTGTGTACAGTGTAGTTTTTGTCACTGTGAACTAACTCTGAACATATCTGAGAGTTTCCACCCAGGTGTCTAACATAGCAGAAGAAGGCCTTGTGATTATCTGTAGTGTCCATAACAATTTTCCTCTCATTGTTGGCCTTGCATGTTTGTATGAGAGAATGTAGCTTTCTACTAGTGCTGATCAGAGATGCCTTATCTTTATGGAATTCTGCTCTGTCGTGCAGTAGCTACCTTCTGTTGTTATACAATTTGTTCATGGCTGGGGTCCACCAGACAGGACGCCTGCCCTTGGTGGAGAGGGTCTTGGTTTTATTTGGGATTGCATGATCCATGCATTCTTGGAGATGTCCGTAGAAAGCATTTGTGAAGGAGTCTGCATTGTGGGATGTGGTTTCCACTGGCCCAGTGGGCTTAAAGGATACCAACTCAGTTTTATGAAGTGTAAAGTCGGCATTTGAAATGTTTCTCACTGTAGTCTTTTGTGTTGTGGGGGAGGTGGGATATGTATATCCAGGGTGATTATTTTGTGGTCAGATGTGACTAATGAGGGGTATACTTCCAGTGTGTAGCACATTGTCCCCATGTTTGTGATGATCAGGTCTACTATATTATCTCTCCTTGTGGGAGAGGTGACTAGCTGTTCCATTGCATTTGACTTAGTGAATTCCGGGAACCTTTGGGCTAGGGTGTTTGGGCTAGAATAATGCACCCAGTGTATGTTAGGGTAGTTGAAGTCTCCCAATATGATGGTGTGTGGTGGGACATTCATATCCTCCAATGTCTTCAGGAAGGCTGACTGTGGTTCCTGAGATTGAGAGGGTGGTCTGTAACATGCTACCAGTTGTATAGCAGTTTTGCCTACGGTTATTTGCACCTGGATGGTCTCTGATGCTTCATGTGTTGCCACTAACCTGGAGGTGTGGGTGTCCTTCATGAATATGGACACTCCCCCTCCCTTTTTGTTTTGGCCTGAGTTTTGGAGCCAAAAACCATGATACGAGGTATAGCCTGGTACCGCTGGTGTGCTCTCAAGAGCCTTGAACCAGGTTTCACGTACTGCACAGACATCGAGATTGATAGAATATGTACGTGCAGATATATGTAATACACACATACATATATAGATATATGTAGATACATATACATATACAGATAGATCTGACTGACAACAGATATGTCTGTATATGACTATCTCTCTCTCTCTCTCTGTCCCACCCCTCTCACTCTCACTCTCCCTCTGTCTCTCTCTCTCGCCCTCTCTCCCCACATCTATATGTATATATCTACATCTATATATACATATTATATATATATATATATATATATATATATATATATATATATATATACAGATATATACATATAAATATATATATATATATATATATATATATATATATATATATATATATATATATATATATATATATACTGAGTGAGGCACATGTGTGTAGATGTATTGCAACAGGTGCCTGGTGACAAAGGCATGGAGTGAACACCAGTGTGGATACTGGAGTACCATACCCCATTCCAAAACACTGACACCAGTAACCGCCACATATGTGCATGCCTGCCCACCACTGCATGTGTCAGGGGGGAACAGGGGCAACAACTGTACAATAGGCTCCCCATTGGTATACACAGTGGCACACTAGTCCTGTAATACCTGTACATGGAATGTGTCAGTGGACATGGTGTGTCAGCTATGGGCATGTAGGTCAGTGTACCCCTCTACACCCCACAATGTCCTACATGGTATGTACCTCCCATGACAGCTACAGATATGGAGAAGGACACAGACATACGCAAGTAACTGTGTCAATGCACTCAAACACATTACCTATGCAGAGTGACTGACAAGACCACAGAGCGCACACAGACTACCTACATAGAGGTTACCACTGCTGGATATACATAGTTCGGTCACACCCATGACAGTTGTCTAACAACCATGGTAACACCTCCAACATCCACAACACAAATTACCTATGTCTGTCGTCCTTGTCACTGCAGTATAGAGCACATGATGGAGGTACAGGTCCCTACCCACAGATACAACATACCCTGGAGTAAACCACATAGAATTAAGAAGCAAGGCTCCCCATGAGTAGATGTCAGACATACCCCTGCTGAATGTTATGCAGATAGGTAATATGCCATATGAGTCACCCTGTGTAACTGTTTGTAAGGAGCAGGTACGATCATAACACATGTGTCACAAGGGTCAGGGTAGCATAAAAGTATTCTGCTGTAGGCCCAGGGGCAAATGCATACTACCTACCTAAGACACAATGCACACCCATGAACACATTGCAAATCAAATATGTCAGGTGGAATGAGTGTGCCAGTGACTGGGTGCATGTTATGTACTGGTATGATTGCTCACCATGACTGTCTGTCTGTCATGGTAGTGTGTGTCCTTGGTATGAGGCCAGAGACAGATGTGTGAGGTATTGCGATCAACACATACTATATTGCCATATGTTGTGCTGTGTTACCCTGTATGTCACTGTGGTGTAGGTAGGATTATGGCAAGTAAGAGTAGTGTGCATTACCAGTGAAATATGTAACGTGCATTGCATGCAGTGCATGGGTTGATAATGTTCCCCATACAGTACCTTGATACAAACCCCCAGTGTGAGGTTGTGCATTGGATCTGAACCAGCGTGCTTACTGCTGCAGTATACTAGTCTGTCATATGGAGTATGCCAGGTACTGTTGCACAGTTGTCAGATGAGCACTGATATCTGGTCATTTACATGTGTATCCCCCAATAGACAGACAGATGCTATATATGGTGGTTAAGTTATATCACTACAGTTGAGTATTATGTGTATGATGTGTGCCATAGTTTGCTGACAGATATTGCTGACATATTTTCCTTCTCCTTTTCAGGGCTATAGTTCACCAGTGAAACCCTGTGTACTCTGCTGCGGAGGAGGAAGAGATACACCAGAGCCTGGTGCGGGATTTCGCAATACTCTTTTCCTGCTCCAGCCATAACCAGCAGGAGAGGGCTGTACTGTGGCAAGACCTGGTCCATCGGGTAAATGACATAGGCACACATAACTGGACATATGAGCAGGTACGCCATCACTGCAGTGATTTAATTAGAAATGTCCATCAGCATGCGTTGGATATCCACAGGCAGCAGCTTGCCACAGGTGGTGGGGTGGCTAGACATCCCCCCCTCACCAGACTGGAGGGACTACTCCTAAGTGTTGTGGCTCCAGCCCAACAGCAACAGCAGCAGCATACATGTGTAATGATGGAGGCTGGAGCCACCCAGCAGCAGGACACGGAGCGTGCAGGTAACATGCCATGTGTATAGTTGACCGTTCTGTACACTGTTAGGTTATGCATTTGTGAGGTGTGTCCTCGTTTTGTAGTTGTAATCTTGGTAATTATTGTGCAAGAGTGATATTCTCAATATCAGCAGTAGACCTGTGGAAGCTAACTGTTGCACTACTGAACTGTATCATACCCACAGTATCAATGGCACAGTTGTGCCCACTGACAATAAATGTCTCATTTCTGCAGGTCCCTCTGGTGTAACAGCAAGGCAGCCTATCCATGCTGGTGAGTGTGTAATACCATTACCTTCAATACTCTTGATACTAACAGTAATAATAGGTTGAAGCAGTAGTGCTATGTGTTTGATTGCAGGTGTGTTTGTGTCTGTGTGTTGATATCTCATATACTGAGGTGTGTGCATGTGCCCATGTGTGCATGTGTGCATGTGTGCATGTACCCATGTGTGCATGTATGCATGTGCGCATGTGTGCATGTGTGCATGTGCCCATGTGTGCATGTGTACATGTGCGCATGTGTGCATGTGCCCATGTGCGCATGTGTGCATATGTGCATGTGCGCATGTGTGCATGTGTGCATGTGCCCATGTGTGCATGTGTGCATGTGCCCATGTGTGCATGTGTGCATGTGTGTATCAGTGGTGACATTGTGTACACATTGTAAACTGTGTTTCCTGTCTTATTCCCACAGGTTCTGGTGCTGCTCTGGTGTTGTGCAGCAGGGAACCTGAATCAGCTGCTGTGGATAGTGATAATGATGATACCTGTGTAATGGCACAGGTAGGTGTGCCAGGGTCCGTCATTGGTCAGCCAAATGACAGTACACAGCTGTCGACCCCATCAATGCGCACTGTCATCCTGCTAATGCATCCTTTGTCACCAATGTCCCTAGGTGATGGACAGGATACAGTGGGCATTGACCAGGGTAATGTGGTATCGGTGGCACATGCATCCCCACACAGCAGCCATGGCCAGGGTCCTAATATGGTACCACACAGGCAGACGTCCTGGGGTTCTCGTGGGAGCATCCGTGGGTGTACCGCCCCTGTCAGAAGTGCCCACAGAGGTCTTTCAACCTCAGCTATGTTTCGGGCTGTAATGCAAGCACAGTCACGTATGGAACGGTACACCAGACAGGGTCTGAGGGAGCTGAGAGCATGTCGCACAGCTATGAGTGACAGTATGCGTGATGTTGCGGCTGCCATCCGTAACTTCACCGAGGTCATTGACAGACGTTGGGGGGACACATTAGATCTGTTCCACAACTACATGTCCATAAGCCAGGGCAATGGTGGACGGTTGAGGCGTCGACGTGGCCGTATGCCAGCAACAGCAGCAGCTGGCAGCTGGCAGCCGTCGCGGATGACAACAGGCCCGCGGCCACTCACATAGTGCCAGCAGCAGCCCCAGCAATGCTGGGTCTGTGCTGTCATCAGACCGCCCCAGGAGACCACATCCACGTGGCTCTGGACAGTCCCAACAGGGACCTGTCTCCAGTCACCAACCACCTGCTTCTGATGACAGTACCCAGTCTGGCTTAGTACCTGATATGGTCCATTGCACCCCTGCCAGGCACAAGTACCATGTCCTTGGCCACAGACAGTGATCTGTATGACCTGGCAGGTGCAGTCTGTGGCTGTTTCACAAACACCTGTATATGGCAGCCATGAGGTGGGACTGTGTGCATGCATACACACATGCAAACTGATAACACCTAGGGCTACCGCATACACGCACACACTGCATCAACATTGCCCCATCTTGTACTGCTGTCCCTCACCAACACACACACACACAGACATGTCAATTGGTTGTATCAGTGGCAGACTCAGACATACCAAGTACACACCCTGTGCATATAATGAAACTGTGCCACCTCCTGCAATCTGTAAAATCGGTGCAGGAACAGGTTAACATGGTGCTGATGCACAGGGTGACTACATAGAAGTGTTGTAATAGTATAATGTTGACAACAGTACAGTGTAATGATATCATTGTGGGTATATACCAGCATGCCTGATGCAGTTACAGTATGAATGTCATTGTATTGTTTTGTACACCCATAGTAATTACCATAGTGCACTGTCTGCACATCTTTGCATACTGGTGGTGAGGCTTTCAAGAGATGGCCACCTACATAGGTAGCACAGGGGATACGAACATGTACATATTGATACTAAATGATGGTCATGTCAACTGCGAGTTGCATGCTGTCCACACTCGACTCTGCAATGAGGATGTTTGAGGATGTTGATATCTGTGCAGTAATACACAACAGGTTCAAGACTCACAAGAGCACACTAGCACTACAAGGTCACACCTCATACCATGCATGACAGCACCAAAACACAGAACTAACTATGACAGGAGGGAGAGTCTCCATACATGTCAAGGATACTGTGGTGCCAGGACAGGTAGCATACATCATACTAAGTCTGGAACTGCTGAGTGAGGGCTCAGTGTCTGTTATTTGAAATGTGTATTATTACAGGTATGAGCACTTGGGTATCGGGCCAATTATTCAACATTACAAAGGTACATGGTCTATACACTTGTGGGGGGTGGGGCTGGACCCAGCCCGTCTGACCTGTGAATGTCTGGGTACAGGCTTATAGTGCCTGCATATATGCACTATTACCTACTGGAAGTTGTACACCTTGTTTGTTGTAGCATAGTCTACATACAGGCCTGCTGACTGTAGCTTTGTTTGTATGCATGTTTGCTTGTTATGTTCCTGAAACACTGATTCCACCTGCAGTGCAGATTTACAGTGCCTCTGTGGATCCCTAGTGACATCTGTATTGCTTACTGTACTGATGTCCATGTCTCACTTGACAGAACGTCACTGTTTGTCCTGTTTGCATGTAGGTTGCCTGTAACACATTGCATATGACTTACCTCGCATTTGCTCAAGACAGCTTTCATATATGCCAACACTAACAAATCAGGAGCACTACCCCCTCACATACTCACCTTGAGTACCTTGTTCACCATTGGCCCTATGTGTCGTTACTTAGTATGGGATTCACAATGCTATGGTAGCATGTGCAAAGGTCACCTGTCAATCTACTCTCTTGTCCAGTTGGTGAATCTGTGAGTCATGTGGCAATGTTACAGCTGCCTCATGTACACAGACAACCCTCTTCCCTTCCCATACACTTACAACACATGTGAGAGATGCAACCACATAGCCAAACTGGGGGCTAAGCTCTCTTAACTCATTACTGGCACACTCTGTCAGATGGAGTGGGATACTACAGTGAATACAGTACCAGTCTCACATAGACATGCCACGACCGCAATCCAAACATAGAAACACACAGGTACATTCTTGGACTCTCAGAATAGCATCCTGCCTGAGCAGCTGACACCTGCAAAGCAGACACAAAAGCAAACATTAAGCCAGAGCAGAGAACATGCAACACATAGCTCACAAAGCCTGTGTGCTAAACAGTCACAGGCCATACGGCTTGACAACACACCTGCTACAGTTGTATGAGGTACCTCTATCGTCAGGTACACTGAGGTCCTGCTCACCAGGCTGAACAAGGTGAAGGTCATGCTAAGATGCCCGTCGGGCGCTATGATCCACCACATAACACAAGCATACAGGTCACTCCAAGGCATGTAGAAATATGACTCAGTCATTGTCTGTGCCAGTGTGTATGACCTGTGATGCACCTCCCTGGACTACATGTTAGGGGGACATAGAGGGGCTCTCTTAGCTTGTGGCACAGGCTGGTATGACCCTGACCTTGAGTAGCATCTTACCCTCACCAAGAATGCTGCCACAATATGTAGACAGGATGATCAGTTTCTACAATTACCGTATGTTTCGGTGACATTCAAAGGGGATCCAATGCCTGCCAGCATGGGATTACATGCTGGACAAGCCACATTGCTTTGCTTAGGACAGCTTGCACCTGTCACCCATGGTCCATTGTATATTGGCAGAGGCTGTTGCTACACACATAGTGCCTTTGTATGCAAGGCTGACATTACATAGCCACCTACACAGGTATCACACGGGATAGGACACTAATAGTAATGCTACTCAACAGCAGCAGTGTAAACCTCAAGATGCATGCAGTGGAAACTGTCCTTAGCATGGGGTACAGCAATATCCATGCAGTAACAGACTCCTGGTACAAGGCTCCCAGGTGCACACCATCACTGTCAGGTCATACCTCATACCATGCTTGTCATCCCCTACACATGCACCAAACCAGAACAGGGGGGATGTATCCAAAGGCACCCCAGATACACACACACCCAGGTTGGTGGCACAGCACAAAACATCAGAGCCTATCCATGTGCAACTAACAGTGGGTTAGACTGCCTTCAGGTGCATAGCCTGGCACACACCACCCTCCCATACCCAGGAAACCCACTTGGCCTTCCTGACAACACTAGGAATATGACGGTCTCTACAAACACCATTATATGGGTGGACTGCGACTACCCAAACATAGAGTGTGAGCATTACTCTAGCTCCAAGACCCTATCTGAAGAGTTCTTAGCATTCATTCCCTGCATTGCTATGGAACAACTTGTTACCACTCCCACAAGAGGTGACAACATGCTGCACCTGTTCATCACCAACATGTGGACTATATGCGCCAGACAAGTCATGTATCCCTCGCTGGTGTGATGACACCATCTACAACCCACACTGTATATAAACATACCACATGCAGCCCCTGCACAGAACACCACAGTCATAAAGTTGTCTAATGCATATTCCATGTATTCACATGAGGCAGGCTTCGGACATGGGAACTATAGAAGTTCACAGGTACATATGTGTAGGTGGCACACACATACATCATGTGTGCATTGACATTACTGATATAATGTATGTCGTGCAATATTGGGAACAACACCCCACACACATGGACAAACTGTGTGACAAAAATACACATGGCGTTTGTAGGATACAAACCCCTACCTAATTATGTTATGTCACTTGTGAGAGACGCAGTAGCAGAGTATGCTATTTGCGTTACTGGGAGGCTTGCTTCCTCCTGCTGTACTTATAGGGTGCTGACATCATCAGTGTTTAGACAGGGGAATATGCAGCATGTGTTGTGTTGTAATAGCTTCCAAAAGGGACATTTTTCTTACACATGGAATTGCACACACACACTACTCCCCCACACACATTTTTACACACACTGAGCACTTGCAGGATTCAAACCCCTACTTAACTATGTTATGACACTTTGAGAGATGCACTAGCAGAGCACGCTATTTTCATTACTGGGAGGATTCCTTTCTCCTGCTGTACTTATAGGGTGCTGACATCATCAGCGTTTAGACAGTGGAATATACAGCATGTGTTGTGTTGTACTAGTTGCCAAAAGGAGCATTTCTCTTACACATGGAATTGCACACACACTACTCCCCCACACACATTCACACACACACTGAGCACTTGCAGGATTTAAACTCCTACCTAACAATGTTATGACACTTGTGAAAGACGCAGTAGCAGAGTACGCTATTTGCATTAAAGGGAGGATAGCTTTCTCCTGCTGTACTTATAGGGTGCTGACATCATCAGTGTTTAGACAGTGGAATATGCAGCATGTGTTGTGTTGTACTAGTTGCCAAAAGGAACATTTCTCTTACACATGGAATTGCACACACACTACTCCCCCGCACACATACTGAGCACTTGCAGGATTCAAACCCCTACCTAACTATGTTATGACACGTGTGAGAGACGCAACAGCAGAGCGGGCTATTTGCATTACTGGGAGGATTGCTTTCTCCTGCTGTACTTATAGGGTGCTGACATCATCAGTGGAATATGCAGCATGTGTTGTGTTGTACTAGTTGCCAAAAGGAACATTTCTCTTACACATGGAATTGCACACACACTACTCCCCCACACCTATTCACACACACACACTGAGCACTTGCAGGATTCAAACCCCTACCTATCTATGTTAGGACACTTGTGAGAGATGCATTAGCAGAGCGCACTATTCAAATTACGGGGTATAATTTGTGCTCCTGACATATGTATAGTGTGCTGACATCATTATGTATGAAGAGGTATGTACATCTGTTACTATCCATCAGTACAGTGGAGAGCATATCTATGCATTAACTTTGCACAGGCGCAGTGGCCTACTGTACTGCGGAGGCAGATGCCAAATACACTGTGGATAGCCTTCTGTATTCCCTAGGGACAACAGCCTAGTATTACACTCTATGGCCATATGTTTACCTGTCAGATGCAAGTATCTGTTGCTCATATACTGTTTGTGGGTCTTTATTGCCATAGCTTTCCCTATCTCTATGAACAACTTGTGTACTGTGGAAGATGTTTGCATATGAGCGGGATCCAGTACTTTACTTATGTCTCTGTTGTAATTTCACTGTGTGCACTGGGCAGATTTCTGCATTGTGGGAGGTTCCTGTGTTAACACATACAAATGCCAGATATGTGTGTGCAACTGCTGAACTTTGACATGGCCTAAGTGTGTGAGCATGCCCAGTTCACAGTTTCTATGGCTTCTTGACTGACACGTCTCATTTATCTAAGTGTGCGAGCATGCCCAGTGTGAACTTTCCTTATGTTGGGATCTGTGGTCCACCACATTTGTGTTTGTGTGTGGACGTCATCTATATTTCACAAGTACAGTTGAGTGTTGGACATCAGGTTGTGTTCTTACTGCCCAACTGCTTTGTGTCTGAACCTAACAGGCATTATGCTGTGCCTGCAGGGTCGCCATGGGATAGTTTGCATACAGTTGTCAACATCCTTTCCTACTGACCAAACAGTTGTATTGTCATATAGTGAACTGGTGCAGTACTTTCACTGTGGTAGACAGTATCATCGGTTTCAGTCCTATCACTGCTTGTAATATTTATAGTGAGCACACCAGACTGGTTGAGGGCCATTTGTGCAGATATGACCATGTTGCATTTTGTTCAGATATGGACAGCATAGTACATGATTGTCCGACATTGTTAATGTATTCCACAACTTGTGTGGACAGTGACAAACAATGGCCATGTGCCCTAGTCCATTTGTAATGCTAGTCAGAGAGTGTTTGTCCTTCAACACACATTTACTGGTGTTTGCCATGACATATGTCAAGGTTAGTGTGCTGTGCCTCTGTCTACCCGTGACATACAGGTGATATCCAGGGTACACCTACCATCTCCCATCCAGTCATCATGATTCCTCTGGATGACAGTCAATGAGGGACTCCCTGGATAACCTGTACTGGGAGTTTAGTCATGAGTGGAGTGAGCTTCTGGGTTATGGACCAATCGGTACAGCACATCCTGTTTATGTCTGTGCTGGGGTTCAGGCCTGTCAGCTGCATAGGTCACCAGCATTCAGATTTTACATGGTGCCAAATGTCCATTGATACCAGCTTGGTCATGGCTTTATACATCAGGCACAGTTCACCTCCAGCCAGGCGGTATGGCACTGTGTGGAGCTGCAGTTTGTTTAATCAGGTGACACATGGCATCTGTTACAGCTCTGCAATCCTCCTGGTGGGGTATTTGTGGGATCTTTCCAGTTGATGCAGGTGTCTGCTAAGGTACATCCCTGAAGGGCCATTGTACACAATTGTGAGGCTGCTGATGGATGACTGGAGAGGCACATTGACCTACCCTGACCTAGCTGTGCTTACCTTCATGATTAGGTGGGTATATGGTATGTTTCTGTAACCACTACAGACACATGGTTGTCACATGCAGGATATCTATCACCTTGTGTCCCCAGGTCTCTTATTGCTCCTGATGTACTTACTGGGTTAACACCTATGTGGTAATTTCTGGCCATGTACTGTGTTTCCACAGGGGATGACTATACACTATTCTGCATTTAGCTTGTTGACATGGCTGTGGCACCACTTGTCTGTTTGTATGTGTGCCTTTTGTAGGTTGCTTGTGTCAGCTGGAGGGTCCGATAGGGTGGGCAGTTTGTAGTCCTCTGCGAACCTGCTCAGACAGAGTCCTTCCATGTTGGCCTGTACCAATGTGGCATATATAGCATACAAGAGAGGTCCCAGGACCATGCCTTGTGGGATGTCAGTTGTACCTGGTTTGCAGTCTGACATGGCTGCAGCATGTCTGACCAGGTCAGTTCTGTCCTTGAGCTGGTTTGCAACCCATCTACTTGGATAGGGGTTTATAGTTAGGCTGGTGAGCTTATCTGTACTGATCAACTAGGGTATTGTATGGAAGTGTTTAGCACGGTCCAGATAGGCTGTGTGATCCATATTCCCCACATCAATGGCCTTGGTGCGCGTTTCACATGAGTCAGACATGTGTAAGGGGCAGGATCTGCCCTATGACAGCCACACTGGGTAGGGTCCAATGTCTGTAGGTACCCAATCTCGTTATTCCTGGGATCCATGATCATCCTCTCCATTACTTTGCCAACCTAGATAGTCAGGGTTGAGGGGTGATAGTTTGCAGTATCCATTCAGGCACCACCTTTGTGGTGAGGGGCCACTGTTGCTGTACACTGCTCTTTGGGTACATATCCTGTGGTAAGACTGATAGTGCGCAGTAGTGCTATTTGGTGTTCCATTCTTCTTACAGTACTTGTTGGACATAACCCAGGACACCATCTGGTACCATTGATGCTGTGTGGTGTGCTTTGTAGATGCTGGCTGTTACCTCAGCATCTGCAATGTCAGGGGGGCAGCACTCTGCTGGGATAGATATATGGCAGTTAGGTGCTGGTGGGGAGTTTGCAAAGAATCTGTTAGGTAGGATGTTGGCAATGTGTGTGGGTTTGGTGTATTGTTTGTGATATTAGAGTACTGCAGAGCATATCTGTGGATTATCACCATGGTTCCTACCATCAGGTAGGACAGATGTGTGATAATCCTTTGTGTCCTGCACAATTTGTATCATCATAGGTTCATAGGTTCATACTAGGCTATCTGCCCTGGCCTTGTTTGAGCATGGACAGACTGTGTGTGAGTTTCGACACCCCTTGCAATGTGCATATTATGCCCATGTAGGGTTTACTTTACTAGATGTGACACAAGGATGGCCCCAGTGTACACCTACTATCTCCCATGCACTTCACCAGATTTCTCTTGTTGAGTATGAGTGTGGAGCTCAGCCTATCATGGACTGGGATTCTGTTCCAGAGTGTAAGGAGCCTCTGGTTTATGGATCTGTTCCTCCAGCACATACTATTTATCTATGTGTGGGGGTTCAGATATCTCACTGTGGTGTCTCTACTGGATTTGGGGTTTCTGCAGTGGAGCATGTCCATTCATTCTGGATTGGACATGGCCTTGTACATCAGGCATACATCACCTCTGACTGGGCAGTATGCTTGTGAATTGGGCTATGGTTTCTTCAGCCAGGCTGCAGATGTCAAATGTTTGGATCCTTTATCCTGTTGGTGAGGTACATTTGGGGTCTTTCTAACTGCTGCAGGTGTAAGGTAAGGTACATCCGAACTGGGGCATTGTTGTCACGTATGGGCCTGATAAGGGAAGAGTATGGGGGCACAGTGACCTCTCTTGATCTACATGTGCATCCTTTCATATTAAGGTGGGCAATATAGCAGGTCTTCCTGGCCACCTTGGCAATGTGAGTGTCACATGACAGGTTACCGTCCACTTGTGTCCCTAGGTCCCTGATTACTTCTTCCATACATAATGGATTGCCACCTATGTCATACTTTGTGTGTGCCTTGTTTGGTATTTGTTGAGACATTCATACTCTGCAGTGTCTTCAGGAAGGCTGGCTGGGGTTCCTGGGTTTGTGAGTATGGTCTGTAGCAGGCTGCAAACAGGGACACAGTTTGAGCCACTGTTACTTGCCCATGGATAGTCCATGCTGCTTCTTGCTGTGGTACCAACCCGGGGGTGTGGTTATCCTTGACAATTACTGATAGCCACACTCCTATTGTAGTGTGTTCCATGTTTTGGAGCTGTAGGGCATGGTATGAGGCATAACCTGGTAGTATTAGGGTGCTCTTCTGGGCCTTGACCCAGGTTTCTGTTACAGAACAGATATTACCATTCTCCATGCTGTGGTGGGTTTGGTTTGCATGCACCTTGCAGGTTAGACTTCTGGTGTTGGGTAGCATTATGTCCAGGTTGTTATCCCGTGTGCTACCTATGGTGGTGGGTTTGTGTTTCCAGCCTAAGCTATTCAAGGCACAGTGGGGGTGACAACAGCCTTTGCCAGTATCCACACAGCCAGGTGTGCTGGGTGCGTGCCATTCCTAGCAGGTGGGGCATCATGTCTTGCTCAGCATGTCAGCCCAGGCTGTCAGCCATTTGTTCCCCCTTGCTAACAGCAATACTTCAGCCAATTATTGTACTTGATCTTGTTGTCTTCGTAGTATGGCATCATGCTTGGTGAGGGTGAGATGTTAGGCAGGGTCTTCATGTTTGCATAAACTAGATGGTGTTACATTGCTTAACACATGGCAATCATGCCTCAGGTGGTGCTGCAGGACTGCCTCTGTCGGATGCACATACTACACTCCCTGTACATGTTTGAGAGCAGGTTGTGTCATGTTAGGCGTCCCTGTTACTATATGAGTGAGTCAGAGAGGGGTATCATTCCCAGGGTTCCTACTGAGCCAGTGTATGTGCTATGCGTTGCCTCTTTGCCAAGGCCAGGGCATACTGGGCATGCCTCCTTCTGCCTACTGGGGCAGGCTCAGGTTGTTCCTCCTCCAAGTCACACTCTGCCTGTGATGGCCTTGGCAATGGTGGGGGGCTGTTTGTCCCGGCCCTATGCTGGTCCTGCTGCAGCTGTTTTTGCAGAATCATATTATGTAACGTAGCACATACCATGACAATTTGGGTACATGTAGTTGGTGAGTACTGTAAGGCTCCACCAGATGTGTCCAGGCACCGGAATCATGACTTGAGCAGCCCAAACACACGCTCTATTACATTACTTGTTTGTGCGTGTGCCTCATTATGGCGTTCTTGTTCAGGTGTGTGTGCGTTTCTGATGGGTGTCATCAGCCACGGCTCCAGTGCATATCCTGCATCCCCCACTAGGTGACCATGTGGGATGTCCCCATTGACAAATGTCTGGTACAGCTGTGTCAAATGCCAGATATGGGAATCATGGTAGCTCCCAGGGCAGCCAGCACACACATTCATTATTATGCCCTGGGCATCACACACAACCTGGTAGTTGATGAAGGGGAAGCCCTTGCGGTTAATGTAGGTCCTACCCCGCTCACCGGCTGGTGCTTTGATGCATATGTGTGTGCAGTCTATTGCACCCACTACCTCAGGGTATTCCGCTATTTGCTGGAAGAGACGCATATTGCTGGCCAATACTTCACCGACATGTGCTGACATGGCATCCAGGAACTGGTGCAGTACCCTGGAGGCTGATGCCTGTGATATCCCCATCATATCACCAGTTGGTCTCTGGAAGGTACCTGTTGCTAGTATTCTTAGGCCAACACATTCCTTGGTTTCCACTGGGATGGGTTCCCCTCTGTTGCTAGTCCCTGCATTGCAAATCCATGCATTACATAAAACCCACATTTGTGGGTTTCAAACCTTTATTTTTATGTCTTATTTAGTGCAGCCCATTTGCACGGGGTTGCGCTGTGTTTAAACATCGCCGATTGCCGAAAAAAATAAATATTTTATTTCATGTTTGCATCGGGTTACCGTGCCAATGGCCACATATTTGGCCATTGGCATGCTGCCTGCAACATATGCACACTTTATTTGGAGCTGTCATGGCTCCATTGTGTTATTTGCAGTAACGTACTCAATTGTCAACTGAGTACATTTCTGCACCTAACACGACTCTTACACGGGCTGGTTTCAGCTTTGTGGATCGCTAATCTACCTCATTTGCATGCCTTTCGGCTGCAAGTGAGGTAATTAGCATATCCACACCCTGCCCGTGTAAGAGTCGTTTTAGCTGGTCTCTTACATGGGATTTCGGGCTGTTCCTGGATCGCGATGGCTGCATGGAGTCTTACACGACTCTTAGACTCCGTGCAAGCCATCGTGAATCCTGCCCTATGTGTTTCTCTGTGGCAGCTCTGGGAAATGATGTGAAATGATTTCTTTCAATACCCTTGTTTGAAGTTTCAAGTCCATATAGTTCCCTGTTGCAACATAACAGATTTGGCTAAACATACAAAACTCACATTTAAAGTATTTGATCTACAATAAATTATTTTCATTTGTTTATTGAATCATTGCACACCATTAACTGGCAGCTTTCAATAGCACTAAACTGCATTTCACTCCTCAAGGTGAAAACTGACACATTTTATTCAGACTGCCATCAGCACAACAATGAAGACTGGCATTGTTGCACTCTACTCAGCAGTCTGAGCAGTACAGAGTGAGTGAATTAAAACTGTTCCATCCCTATCTCTGCAGCATAGTGTGTAAGATTATTCATTTTAGAGACAAAGTACTGGTGATGTAGAGTTCAAAACCTGATCCCAGATCATGAAACTGAGGGAGTTCACAATAATTATTGATACTCATCTTGTTGTACAATTGTGCTGATGTGGGAAACTCAGATAAGGTCAGTACTGACTAAAAGTGACAGACAGATAAGTAATTTGAAACGATGCAAATATGAATTGTGTGTACTGTGTGAACAATTAAAGCATTTTACTGTTCACTGTACCCTTCTCTATTACCATGACATTAGCTAAAGTCCTGATATTGTGAGACTTGCATGATAGTATTGATGTGGCAATGAGACAACTGAAAGTATCACTGTAATGCATTACTAACTTGGTTAATTATTTCATATACATTGTGATTAATTTCATATGTCTTCATATTGTTATTCTTCAAAAGCTGCTTGAATGCTTCTGCTATATATTGCCTTCTGCATTTGTGTGCTGCTTTACAGCACAAAAGTCACTTCCACAGCTTAAGGAAAAAAGTGAAAAATGTAGTTTAGGCTGCCTTAGGTAGTGTAAACCAGCCTGTTGGCATTGCCCATATGTCAGCACCACTCTGGATAGTACTCATTGAAGAAAATACACCTGACAGTTAATTTTCTTTGTGGCACAAGGTGCAACTGCAGTGAGTTTAAAGATAAAGGACATGTGATGCATGGTTTGAATCCACTTAAATGATCATTTTACAGATAGTTGTCTGAATGCATATTTAATCACATGTTGTGATACCATTCTGTTTTCTTTTTTTAACAGATGTTTTACTATTAACAACATGTGATCATTATTCTGTCCATTTACACATTATTGTTCATTAACTACAAGTGTGATTATGTGTTCCACAAATTAAATGTTTACTGCTGCAAAAAGATTTGAGAAGGAAGGATTTTTTCACTTGAATGCACTTCTTCCTCAGGTCATTGCTACATATACTCATGCATTGCATTTAATTTACTTTCTGTATTTTCTCTATCATATATTCATTTTCTAATACATTTTAAATTCGCTGTCCACTTGGCAACATGCAAACGCAGTTCACTACCTAAGGAATAAAAGTTAAGCAGAGGCGATCTCTACTTAACATACAAGGCCATGTCAAACCCAGAGCTATTGGACATGCTACACTTAAAGAAATCCTAATCCCTCAGAGCCACATGCTCCAGGGATCGAAACCTTGTCATCACAATAAACAAAACATGCTGTAGGGATAGGTTCCTGACCCAGAGACTCACCAGACTCTGGAATAGACTGCCCATACATGTCAAGCAGAGTGCCTCTTTGGTCCACTTCAAAAGGAACCTTGATGATTGGATGGGAGAAAGGAAATTTACCCCGGGGATCATGTCAGTCACCCTGCTAGACAGGTGTCCAGGGAAGTAAATAATGTGGGAAGAAATAGCCAGGGAATTGTTATGGCTAGGCTTATATAGGACCTAGGGCCGATAGCCCAGTACCAACCTATGAACCTATGAACCAATGAAAAGTTTAGTTTAGGCTGCCTTATGTAGAGCAAATATGCCTGGCATTGTTGCACAGTCCCCACAACAGAGGTAGCAGTGTCTTTATTACAGGCATCTGACAGATATCAAGTTATTCTGTGGTACAAGGTGTAAATAAAGTGAATTAAGAGAAATAAGGCCCATGAAGCATTATCTGAATCCTGTATAAAGATCACCTTGCAATTATTCATAATATGTCATTGTTTCATATTTCTCTTTTTAAGGTTCATTTGTTCTCTGCTTGGCAGTGCATAAACACATCTCACTATTTAAAAAAAGAAGTGAAAATTTTAGTTTAGGTTGCCTAAGGTAGGACAAACAAGCCACGGTATGCTCTTCTCAGCACTCCGGACTGTACTGAGAGGAGAAATTCTACCTGTCATATTCCTATCTCTGTGGCACAAGGTCTACCTTATTTGAATTGACAGTAATAAGGCACATGAGGCATTGTTTGAATCCCCTTTCAAGATCCAATTGCAATTATTCGCAATATGCGCTTTTCTATTTTTTTTATTTTAATTTGCATTTTTTTCTGTGCTTGGCAGAATGGAAATACTGTTCACTACCCACCTAAGAAAAAAAGTAAAAATGTAGTTTAGTGTGCCTTGTGTAGCACAAACATGTATGACAATGTTGTGTTTTTCTCAACAGTCTGGTTAGTACTGAGAAGAGAAATTCCATCTGGCATAAAACTATGACTGTGGCACAAGGTATAAGTGCAGTGACTTTTGATAAAGAACACAAATGAGTATGAACTCAAATCCAGCTACAAGATACCTTTTACAAAGGGTGTAAGAAGCTTATTTCTCACAACATTTTGATAAGGACTCTTACTAAAATATTAAGAATTTTAAACATGTTTCTTACAAGCAATTTATCAGTAATCCTTGCGTAATGAACTTTTCTATTTACTATATACCATTAATGTTCCACATACAACCTCAAGCCAATGTGTGTCCAGTTTCCCAGACATGAGTATGATAATGTTTAATATAAAATTCACTTGCATGTGTATGATGGGCACAATAATTTTGTTATAATCATCATGACTCATTATGTATCCCAACTATTTGTGTAGGACATTTATGTCTTGTGAAGTATGTATGTAACATACACCAACCTGCATTAATCAACTAATCAAAATGCATCCACCTGAAAGATATTTACTAACAGAAATAATGACTTTTACATGGGAATGCATTCCAAGAAATGGAATGCATTCCTTCTCCCTTACTTATACCCCCTTGTCTTCCTCACAGTTGTAAACTGTATTCTGTTAGATGACATACTAAATGTACTGTAGAGGCTTAAGAAAATCTAAGACATGTTGTACTGTATTTGTACTTTATTTATGTGTTAATCTCATCTCTCATGTATATATTTTTATTGGTTAATCTCCTATGTATATAAATTGGTTTACTGATCTCTGCTAGACTGTAAGTTGATACATATAAAGCTGTATAGTAAACTTTGTCTTTGTTGTACTAGACATGTATTAGTAAAAATGTACTTTGCTGGAGCTTTTATCCTTGGGCATCTGCTGAAAATGGACACTGTTATCCAGTTGGACCATCCTGGTAAACAAATGTTAAATAAATAAATAAAGAAAAAGTATAAGCAGACACATATAGGCCTCTCTCTGTGTATCGCCATTTATTCAGAAATTACATGTCTAATTTCTATGGTGGAAAGGTAGTTATCCTGTGGCAATGTCAGTTAATAAAGTATGTTTCAGTTTTTGCATCCTTTATCCCATGGGTTTGATTCCAAGCTGTTAAAATAATATTTTCATATTGTGTAAGCTCTAGCACAACAGTATGCCAGAATACAGCATTTTTCTCCTTCCAAACAACGTCTTAAAAATCATGCCATTAAGAATTCCATTCTTCAAGACTGGGACTTGTATTAATAGGCTGAGCGTCACACATGGCAGAGCTTAGTGCTATGTTTCACACCTTTGCATATGATGTAAGTGCTTCCAATGTGTCTGCCAAGGTATCCATCTGTTTTCAATTGCACATATGCATTTGGCAAGGCTGTGCTTCTTTGCACAGAAGCAGTTACCTGTGAAATCTGACCTGGTCTCCTATTCAGACATATTTTGTTAGCATGACTTTTGCAGATATGACTAGTAGGGGAGAGAATGGTGCTAAATTTAGAGCACAAAGGTGGGGTGTTAAGGAGGCAGGATTTTCGTGGTACTCATAAAGTGCTACAGTTGTAGGCTGCTGCAGTGGGATTATTCTGAGTTTCAGTATAAGGCTGATGCTTGGAATAGGTTAGCAAAACTGTATCCAATACAACAGGCATTTTACACAATGGGGAACACTGTTGTCACTACTACAGTGACCTTAAGAAGTGCAAGCAGGGCCTCCAAAGGCAATGGGAGGCTGAATTTAGGAATGGAAACACCCCGAGTTGTGTAAGTATACTGACCCATAGCCTATTTATGATAGGGCATTAATGATCCATCCAACAATCACAGGTACTCATAATGCTTTCATGTATATTTCTTTTATTTTTGTACTTTACAGCTGCAGAGGACATAACTGCAAACAGTAAGACACACCAGAATAGATTAACTCACCTCAGAGTGGCATGGGGTAAGTATGAATCAAGTAAAAATTCAAGGCATAATGAAATTTCCCTCCTCCCAAGCACTGGAATCATGAGCAGGCATACCTCAACCTGCATATCAAACATGCATGCCTTCCCCAATAACTTTTGCTGCTTGAATTAGGACATGAGAATGCCAGCTTTACTGTGTATGGGTTCAGTACCCAGAAGCAATAATTGCTTTTTATTACTGGTTAAGTATTTATAAAATATTAATTAACAGTAATATGTCAAAAAGAATTGCATTATGATGTTGTTGTTGTTGTTGTTGTCTTTCAGCTTTTCCCAGTTAGGGGTCGCCACAGTGGAACTTCGGTCCGCTAATGATTGGCAGTAGGTTTTCACAAACACTGAGGTGCCAGCTCGATGTTCAACCTTCAACGAAGGCATGCCCATTTATGCATGTCTTTCGAACGCCCACCCAACCACAGGGAGGACATGCAGACTCCACACAGAAGGTACTCCCCACTCTGCAGACTCCACACAGAAGGTACTCCCCACTCTTCAGCCGAGAATCAAACGGGAGAACCTCTTGCTGTGAGGCAACAACGCTACCACTGCACCACCGTGAAAGTCAATTGCATTATGATAAATATAGTTACTAAATTAGAATGCATAATTCCTATCTGTCATAAGGAAATATATGCTGCTCTTTCTTATATCATAGCAGTAAGATTTGTTTATTTTATGATACATGAATACCTTTTTATCATATATGGGTGTGGCAAATGTTTGTGATAGTAAATTATCATAATTGTTTATGTATTTCCAAAACAAGTTTAGAAAATGCAGTAAAGTGACATGTATATCTAATTAACTTTTTTGTTTGTCTCCTCCCATCCTTTCTCTCTTTTTTGTGAGTGGCTATGATTTGTTAACAATTTGCAGTGTGCATAACTTTCTGCTGAAAAATTAATGACTAACAGCCCAGTGAGGTACACTGATCACTATGTCTTGGCCTGCCATATGTCCACAAATGACAGCACAGACACCCATCACTTCAAGGTCACTACCTGTAAGTGTTGCCTCCACAATCCCTGCCCTATCTGCTCCAAGAGCTTCAGGTAGCTCTGCCCCAGCTGCTGGTGGAGTGGTACCCTCTGGTGGCAGTAGTAGTGCAGATGGAGATTTTGTCACCCAGCAGAAGCTGACAGGGATGGCAGAATATATCATGGAGGAGTGATTTGATGCCCACATTAGCTGAGTTAAAAAGGTCATGCATCACGTTGCAAAGATGATGTTATATCTGGCAGTGACTCTGAGACCTGCTGCAGGAGACATTCATGATAGTTCTGAAGGTATCAGATTTTCACTGTTCTAAAGCTGGGTGTGGGTGTGCCTCCAATGTCTCTTACCTCTCCCCAGTCATGGTGACCCCCAACCTTTTGTCTCGATTACAATCCCTCTCTGTCTTGTATGTCCTGTATGTCTGTGCATGCTTCCTAACCTGCCCTACCTACCTGACCCTGACATTCCTTATCACCTTTCTTAACATTCCTCTCCATTCCAAAAAAAAAAAAAAAATACACCCCATACATAGCTCTCCACTTCACTTATGTGTCATCTCGACACAGTTGATTAGGTATAATTGGCCATGCATCATTATTCTGTTGTTGTCACTCATCACTGGTGTGGTGACTCTGCAAAGTCATGAAATTGTATGTACAATTGCACATTTACATTGTAAAGAAGTGGATAGCTATGGTGTTCTCCCATAACCTTCCTGCAAATTCCTGTAGTCTTGCCCCTGTGTGTTACCTTCTGCTTGCCAGCCTTATTTTCACTACTGACCTAACCACCCATTTTTCACACATTTAATCTGGTCAAAAAGTAGACTCACACAGAAAAGACATTGACAGAAATGGCCCATGAAAAAGTCTTCACTTTATGTTCTCGGCATTTGTGCGGCGTTTGACATAGTGCAGCTATGTTGAGTGACTGTGAATGTTGATTAACTTCTTATTCCAAATGCTGACTATTTTAATTTTTTTGTATCTAGATGACTGTCTCCTGACTGCTCTGACTAGGAATCTAATAGTACAGGCAAGGGACTGATTCCACCATTTATGTCACTGTCATCTACAAGTCACATCTCACACCTTCACAAAATCTGGAGTTCATAGATGCTTGTCTGGATATGGTGAATCAAATAGCATTTTTTCCTCTAACAAGATTACAAACCCTCAAGTCCCAGGTAAAGGAAGTGATCTTGCATTCCTCACCTCCAGCAGGACTAATTGTGCAAGCCTTAGGGTCTATGGCAGCAGCAATAACTCTAGTTCCACTAGCCAGATTTCATATGTGGATTCTATAGTGGACTCTGACTGTACAGTGGTCTATTTTTCAGCTGCGTTTGTACACTCCAGTCTGGATTACACAAACTGGCAAGGAACACTTTCTCATGTGACTGCATTCAGACAAGATTTCTCATGGCATCTGTTTGTTCTACCACTACTGGAAGTCACAGTAGCCACAGATGCTTCACAACTTGGGTGAGGGTCGGGGATCTTGGGAGGGAGAGTCCAATGTACCCACAAGAGGCCAACTCACATATCAGTGTCCTGGAGATGACAGCTATCTTCCTAGCATTGCAGACCTTTCACAATGCTCTTCCCTCCAAGACAATTGCAATACAAACAGACAATATGTCTGTAGTCTGGTACATTAACAAACAGGGGGGAACCAGATCTTAACCTCTATATCATAAGGCAATTATAGTGCGGCAATGGGTGATCTTTTCCAGTCACTTTCTCACTGCAATGCGTATTCCAGGGAAAGCCCATATGGTTGCAGACAAACTAAGCGAGTCCGTTCTGTTGCCTTACAAGTGGTCTCTCAATGTTAAAGTGGCAGAGACAGAAATTTCCATTGATTGGGCCAGCCAAGCTGTGACCTCTTCACTTCCCCCCTCATCAACAAGTGCAGCAGGTTTTTTGCCTTACTCCCCCTTCTGTGTGAGTCACAGAGAGATGTTCTAGTTCACAGCTGGCCCTCCAGTCTCCTCTATGCTTATCCTACATTACCTCTACTTCCCAAATTCCAACAGAAAGTTTAGTAGTTGAAGAGCAGAGCCACATTACATCTGTTTTCCTTTCCTGTGGTCTTAACTTTTCTATCCTCACTGGATACTGGACCCCAGTCCAGACCTCCTGTCTCATCCAATGGGGGTGACCCGTCTGGACATAACAGGCCTCAAGTTAACTATGTAGATTCTCTAGCTCCACTGATGGCTAGACAGCCAAGGCTTTCCTCCCTAGTCCAGCATATTCTCTTGTCTTCTGAAAAGGCTTCTAGTAGGAAAAATTACAAAGTAAATGGAAAAGATTTTCTATTTGGGCCCTCCAGAGGGATATGGACCCATTTTCCTCCCCAATTGCCACTGTTGTAGAATTTTACCATCCTTTTTTAATGAAGGGGCTATTTTCTCAGTTATCAAAGTTCAGTTGACTACCATTTCCAATTTCCTTTCAAGTAAAAATCACTCTTCTTTGTCGTCTGTGCAGGACTTTTCTGAAAGGTGTCTTTTTATAAAGGCCCCAAGTCAAGGACCCTACTCCTCCATAGCATTTAACTATCTTACTTGAAAGTTTGACTTAAAGTCCACTTGAACCTTCAGCCAAGCCAGACCTAAAAAATTTGTCCTGGAAGACCTTTTTTCTAGTTGCTATTATGTCGGCTAGACTAGTAACTGAACTCCAGGGTCTTTCTGGCAAATCTCCATATTAGATTTTTCATAAGTATAGGGTCTCCTTACGTACTACTCCATATTTTTACCTAAAGTGGCATCCGAGCCAAACGTTAATCAGGCCATTAACCTCCCACTTTTCTTCCCAAAATATTCCAACAAAAGGTGAATACATAGTGCATCTTTTGAATGTGCATAGACAACTTCGATTTTATATTCATTGGACCAAAGTTTTAAGGAAATCTGACCAATTGGTTGTATCCTTTTCAAATAACAGATTGGGCATGGCAGTTACCTAAGTGGATTTACAGAAATGGTTGACTGATTGCATATCTTTTGTCTATAAACAGAGAGATTTGCTTTTGCCTAAGCCTGCAAAAACACATTCCACAAGGTTTATGGCCATCTCTTCAATTTTTGGGCTAGACTTTATATAGATGAAATTGTACTGCAGCCACTTGGTCCAATACTCATTCTTTTATTGTTCTTTACAGGTGGGATTTTATTTCTAGTAACAGAGCTGCTTTTTGTTCTGCAGTGAAATACCATTTCATGAAGACCTCCCAAGATTCTTATAGCTGGGAACTCTGTCCCATCAGTTGATGAATAAATGGAAATGACAACATCAGATGCCAAAGTTATGTACTCACCATACCTATGCATCTGTGTGTTTGTTTGCATTCTTTCTCAGCTTCCTACCCTCCTAAGCCTTTTCACTTTCTTCCTGGATAATATCTAAGGGATACTTCTTGGGAACCAATTGTTTCTTGTTTGAGCTCCAGTTTTATGTCTGCTGTTTTTAATCTATCCATTCTGTACCTTACAAACCAGTATTACTAGGGGCAGCAAACTCATTTTGAGGTATGGCAGGTTACTGGGATGTTATAGATAAAGAGAGAAGCTTGATAGTTGAATCCATGAATCTAGAGAAATCATCTGAGCTGGATCCAAGGTCGGATCTGAGACACATCAGTTGAGGAATAATGAAAATAGACAACACAGATGTATCATCATGGTAAGTACATAACATTTGTTTAAGTGAGGTGGGGTGAGGATGTTTCTAGTTTTCAAATGGCAGGTCTTTTGTGTGGCATCAATAAGAGCACATTATTAAAACATCATATTGTCTGGTTCAACACACAGATGAGGTCATTCTTTCACAAGTGGACTCTTGCTGTTTAAATGTCAGACTTCTCCTGTGGTACTTGCACTATTTCCTAGAATGTGTAACTAAGTAGGTAGGATTTTTTAATACAGTCATGCTTAACTTCTACAAATGTGACTGCCAATGAATTCATGATTGTTTTACACACATTTGCAGTGGCAACTTTTACAACCCTGGATGATTTTAAAACTGTTACCAGATGCATCTCCATGGCAATTCAGTGCTGATGTCATTCCTTCCTAGATGTATTTCTCAGTGGTACTTGTTATTCTTCTGTCATGCTGGCTACTAAAATTGGGCTATATAGATGGTATAAGTGGTCAGGCAGGTGGTTTGATCCCATCACTGCTTTAATATTGTGACAGTGATTACTGTCATGTACTGCTGGCTACCTGACAGCCACCTTTACGTATCCTTCTAATTATGAGATTGAATTACAGTGGCACTCTGTGACACTAGCAAATCCTAGCATCCACAGGTAAAATAACATGCTGACCACAAAATGATTACATAATACTAACATACCTGCAGTATGTCAGATTTTGAGTATGAATTATTCTGTGTTGAATGCCTTTGCTAGTGTGATCTGTACATTGTGTAAGTACATATGTGATTGTGTCTTTCACCTTCATACTGGGTATATTATTCTTCAAAGACATATATGATGTGTAGCTGTACTATGTTATTGGGCACTTCAAACACTTTTTAGCATACACATCCAGCTAATAAACAGTGGTGATGTCATCCATTTAACTTTACACTGTCCCAGTTGTACCTCAACATGCTGTCAGGTGGTTGGGATTCAGGCATTAATGTTTAGCTTGTGATCTTGGGTAATTATTTCATATTCATTCATTACTGCTCTGACTAAGTTGTGTCAGTGTTACTGGAACAGAACATTTCACTAACACTGTCAAGCACATTTGTTTTGTACAAGAAAAGATGTTGATCCCTCTTATTACAATCTATAACAATTCATCACATAGCAATTCTTTTATTCAGAGTAATGATGGCACGTGATTGCATTTTCCTTGCATAACTTATGCAGAAAGTGTTAACCTCTGGCACGAGGGAATGAGAAGACATACTATCTGTTGTTGACTTAATACAGCAGTTACAGACACACGGATCCCTTGCAGCAATAGCATGATGTAATACCTTCACATACTGACATATCTTACAATTGTAGTGACATTTCAAGTGTGGTGCCTTCATCCTGTACAATATCATGCATTTTATGTTGTCAAATGCTCATGTGTTCAACATCCACATTCAAACCTTGTTAGCATTGATGTGCCTTGTACTGTAATGCATGAATGGCATCCACCCCAGTTATACTGCTCTCATTTACAGTGTGAGAGGCCGCCACCATCCCTTTTACCTTAGAGATTGTTTACCTCACATACATCCGAAGTAATAAGTTACCATAGGTGAAGTGTCATAATAGTGTTAAGACTTCCACTGTGGTGCTTGTGGTTCATCTACATGTCCTTAGTCAATAAAATCATATTTCTTGCTGTTCAGTTCCTGAGAGGGGCAACATTATATGAATGTGATGATGTTACATAAACACCACTGTATTTAGTTATTCCTATCCATTGTTGTGTTGGACAATGCTGTATCATCACAGGTTGTGATTGCATGGCAGTGAAATGGTTATTTGGGAGATGTGCTGTGACTGCTACTGTGCTATGTGCATTGAGTACTGCTTTGTATAGCATAGTTACACAGATAGACTGACTGTTGTTGAATTCTGGGACAGTGTGTATCCTACTTGATGGAAACAGCTTCCTTGTCAAAGAAGCGGTCATATTGTAATGTTCACTGTTATGTGGACAGTATCATGTGTAGCTCAATTCCAGCATTGTGAATAAATATGATTGTTCATATTATATTCATACTTCCTGTCTTAATGCATACACATCCAATTCTGATGTTTGTGACAGCCTCCATTGCTATCCAATGTAGCACATGCAGTGCATACAGAGGTCTGCAGATAGTGTTGCAAAATCAGCAGGGGGTTGGATCTGATAGGAGTTGTCTGTCAGACAACAGTGCCTTATACACCAACAATATTTATGTCACACTCAAAGGGACAACTTTTTCAGGCTTTTTCTTCCCAGTTAGTTCATCCATATACCTTATATGATAGGAGTGTGCTGTAAGTCCTTCAAAGGTATTCTTCATGGCATGACTGATGCACGTATTTCTGTGATGACCATGATTGCTATGCAGCTTGATTATATCTCTTCTGGCAAGTGTTTGAAAATAACATGATGTGAACATTTCATATGTCATTCATTGCTCATATTTATTACTTTTCATGAGATAAGTATGATGTGTATTACATGTCTTCCTTCAGACATGCCTTTAATACTTACATTTTTTTTTCTTTTTGTCACACTATACAGCTTAATGGCGGATGAGTGATTCCCTAAATGTTTCTTACTGTATGGCATGCTGCCAGACCATCAGAAACTGTGATTTTTTCCTCTATTACAAGACTATCCATTGTGTTACTATTGTTGAACTGCTGTTATGTTACTGTTCCCTGTAATTCCATGTGAGTGTGCCTAATATAATGATGTGAGAGATATTTTAAAATAACCAATGGAACAACTAGACTCATGACATGTCTTTTGATCTGTCTTGTCATTGATCACTTATGTTTGTTGTTTGTTATTAGATTAGCATTTATCATTTACTTAACCATACAACACTTGCTTGTGTATTACATGCTCATAGGTGACAAACCTCTCTCCTATTGGTACCACTGTCATTTAATTGCAAATGCATATCCATGTCTGATTTACCTGACATTACATCTGCAAGGTCCTTTTGCTCTTGTGTATACATGATGAGTTGGAGAATATAGAGGTGTTCAGCTTGCATATATAAATTCCCTGTATATACATTTCATATACAATAACTGCATTCTGTGCAATCATCCCATAAAATATCTTCTGTCCTTGCTGTTACTTCAAGTCAGCATTTAATTAATGTGTATATTGCATTTTTGCTCCCATTTGTTGCATTGTAGCTTTACGTCTCTATCACATACTTTATTAGCATGTCTGTTTTTATTTATGCATGTATCTGTGGGATTGTCATTGGCATTACTTATCACTACATCAGTACTGTACAAGTTTTGTCAGAAATGCCTCTTATACTCTCTCATCACATTTGTCTGTGGGATATGAGTATGCTTTAAACATTTCCTCTACAACATTAGTTATTCATTATAACACAGTTTAGTGTACCTGTTCCCCCATGTCACTTCCCCTCATTCTGCATTCTTTCCCTGTACTTACCCTTATCTTGTATCTGGGCATTACCTATATGTGAGCTGTTTTGTTTACAGTCTGTGATTGTGCTTGCAAGCACCTTTCCATGGCTATGAACACAATTGCTGACCAGGAAAGGGGGTTTGCAAAAGTGTAGATGCAATGCGTAGCATGCATATTCGATCAGCACTACTGATCACCTCGCTAACATGCTTACAGTGTGTAGGCATGCATATTCGATCAGCACTGCTGCTCACCTTACTAACATGCTTACAGTGTGTAGGCACAGTGCAGCACCAGCACAATTGTTAATGAATCCCAGGGAGTGGCTTCCATTAGAAGTTTTTTATACCTGATATCCAGCAGGGCTGTACATTTCTGGTATGTTTCAGGAACTTAAGGGGGAAGTAGTCTGCTTCATTGTGCTTTTGTGTTAAATAGTTAAATAGTTTTCAGGCAACATCAGGTCTATTGTTTTAAACTGGATCTTAAGGATTGGATATGCACACAAGAGTCGAGCTTATCACAAAAGGCTGATAGTTATATGAGCTTTTAATATTATTGTGATGATGTTTCCTCTTAGATTGTTACCTTGGAAATTTTCAGTGTGAGTTCCCCTAGATCACTTAAGTTTCAAATGCACATCCAAACTATAAATCCCATCACTGCATCTCACTAAAACTAATGAACTGGTTAGAACTACGGCACCAACCTTTACTCTCACAGCTCTTCATTATTCACTTTATCCTTTACTTGCCTTCATATTGTGCAATGCTCGCACCACTTATCTCCTACTACTCTCCCTCCAGACAACTAAGAAGCTCTAACCAAAACTTATTAAAAATCTACAAACCCAGAACTAAAACTGGATGTAAACTTTATAGCTACCACCCATCCATGTCCTGGAATAAACTGCCTCAAGAGGTAAGGTCCCTTACCAACTCAAAATTATTCAAAGCAGCATTAAAAGAACACCTCAAAAATCATTGGTACTGACACTGTAGTCAGCCACCATACAAATATCCATTCTATCCCTCTTTCTCCCTCTTATATCTATCATACTATTCTACATTACTTACCCACTCTCCTGTAGTTCCACAAGTTTTTCTACTCTCAACCTCCAGTCTCATTTTAAATCTAACCTTCCTATTCAACATCCCTATTTATATCTAGCTCCCTGCTCTAACCCCTTCTTCCCTCTGCTGCTTATTTCCAACCTCCCTCTATCCTATACTTGATTCCTAAACCCCTCTATATTACCTACACTCATCTTCACATCTTACTTCTTTGCTATACTCTGTAAAGCCTTACTACAAAACTGCTGTTTAATCTGGATTGTAATGTAAATACTCTAAATAGTTGTTTTTATTGCTTACTCTATTGTTAGAACACGTTGTGTAATCTCTATACTAGACTGCTATATTTGTACACAAATGGAGCTTTTCTCCTGGGAAAGATTGGAATCGCAAATATGGAAAGAGCGACACGTATTGTGTGAAATATGGAAACGCCGAACGTCCGAAACAGCGAAAATGGAAATGTCAAAGTGCAATGGTTGGCCCGTCTGCGGTATAGCTCCGTAAGGTAAGTGTGCGATAGATAGGACTTTAGGGTTAGGATGTGGGTTAAGGTAAGTTAATAGATTAGTAATGTATGTAAGATTTAGTGTAGTGTGAGAAGTATGGTTTTATTTAGCTGTCTGTATGTGCATTATTTATTTGTTTTGGGTGTATGTCTGTAGGGGAAGTGTGTAGTAGTTACGGATCTTAGAGTTAGGGAGGGGTTAAGGATAGTGCATAGATAGTTGTGTTGGTGGGGTTTAGTATAGTGTTGGAAGTAGGGTTTTGTTATATGTATGTGCATTTATTTTTTTGGGTGTATGTCTGTAGGGGACTTGTGTGGTAGTTACAGACCTTAGGGTTAGGGAGGGGTTAAGGATAGTGCATAGTTAGTTGTGTCTGTGGGGTTTAGTGTAGGGTTAGAAGTAGGGTTTGCTTTAGGTTAGAAGTAGGGTTTGGTTAGTGTATGTATGTGGTTTATTTATTTTGTTTGGGTAGGTAGTATATAGCGGGTGGTGGGGTTGGCCGACTATGACAGTTCGTTATTTTATTTTTCGCTGTTTAGTGCATTCGGGATTTTTGCGGTTTGCATTATAGGTATCAACGTTTAGGTATTCGGTTAAAGGGATTTTTGATTTGCTAATATAGACCCTTTCTCCCCAGTCACTGCTGAAAAAGGGCTTCTGCCCAGCCAGACTAACCCGGTCAACAATTGTAAAATAAATAAAATAAAATAAATAAATAAATAAATAAAATGTTCTGACCAGTATTTAAGATATCGGCTAAATTATCAAAACACAGGCCAAAACTGAAATGCTCAATGCAATACTCAAAATATATTATTCACAATGACATAAGTCACTCTAATCTTTTATTAATTGAAAGTATATAATTTTGTAACATTTTTCAATTAAATTAAAAATTTCTCTTTTTTTATTTTGTAATAATGCCTACGTTAATACAAATAAAGTTAACCAAAAAGTTTTATTTATTTCCATTAATGGAAGACTTTTCAGGCCATGCATCCAAAGTGTTTCCTTTTCCCCACTTGATTCTGTCTGTTACCTAATTTAACACATTCATGCTGAATATCTAAAAACGTCAAAAAGTCTTACAGACTGACACATGATGTAGGAGCATACATACTTAGTGAAGTGACAGCTTTAGCCTTTTACTATTGCTCTCACATGTTGCTAGGTTATTCGCTTTGCTAGGTGAGTGGCATCATCTTCATATGTTTTGTCATAATGGAACAGCAGTTCATAAATAATGACAGACACTTCACAGGTAATGAAGTGTAATACCCTAGCCTTATTATTAAATGTCACAGGTAATGAGCACTTATATACAGGCAAAAAAGCAAGGATGTAATTAAAGGATACGATTCTTACCACAAGTTTCTAATATGAGAAATGCAGTATTTGAAGCACACAATTCATTATTTTCCTGCACTGTCAGATGCAGCCATATATTGTGGAATTTAATGTCTCGTATCTGCAATATCCTTTGTTTTCTTTTTGTATATACACCAGTCATAGAAGTAACTGAATATTTCTATTCAGATGCTTTATTAACCAGATTGCCAATATGCAAATCGGACAGCTTTGGATGTTTTATGGCATCTGTTAACAGAGTTTTGATTATTGGAAACTGCAAGTATTATCATTCTTTGTATAAAGAGAATTTAACAGGGAATCTGTCAGGACTTCTTGTTTAACAATTGTTAGTCTCCCTAACAACTCTACAAGAATTCATTCTTTCTCTGTTTCTTCCTCCTGAATTTTTAAAGGTACAATAGCTGTAATAGCTGTAAATTTGAGATAAATTATAGCAGCTTTGACTGATGGACATTATTAACCTAATAATGGAATCAAACGACTTCTGAATACTTTGTTTTTTCACATATTATATAGTTCCATTCTAGTTATGTAATTACATTCTCCATGTAAGCTTTATTAAAAATATTTCAGATTAGTTTAAGAGATGCATTTTTCTGAGTGAACACGTAGAGAACAATTTAGAGATAGTTTTCATGTAAATAAAGCTCAGGAACTGAAGAAATAATAAACATTGCAGTTCCTGAGTATTTCAAAAATGTCTTTGGTAAGTCCTTTTTCATGACCATTATAGTTACTTTACCCAACATCTGCATAAAATGTCCACTCTTCTCTTAACCATTTGTAAAGTATGGGTGCCCACTGACAAAGGAATGTTGACATTCAAATGCATTGGGTTTGTCTCACTCCAAAGAGCTTTTAAATGAAACAATGATGGAGTGTCCTGAAGTGGTTATGTTGTGTTATGGTACACACAACCTTTATTAATGTGTTATTTTGTTAACTGTTATTATTATTGTGATGAGCGTGCCCTGACTCAGCAATCAAAGAGCCTCAATCCTCACCACTAACACCAGGGAGGTCGTCTCCTAGAAGAGGAAAAGATAACTAATGCACACAGTAAAGTACAATTTCCCTTAAGTGCACACAGAGATCACAGTCAGTCTGGGACTGGTTGCTCCCTTGCTCTCCAGGTCCCCAATAAGACTCCCCACTGGCACAGCTATAGGGTACAGATCTCAGCCTAGCTGGCAAGCTAACCTCCAGTACCCTCTCTGTCCAACCAGTGCTTTGTGTCCCTGCCCAGGTAGCTGACACACACCCACACTTTGAGATAAGTATTTATACAACTTCACAGACACTCCTGGGAATGGCTGACACAGATTATCTAGCTGTGCCCCTTTACCCAGACTATATGGTATTAATTCCTGCCACCATGAGCTAATACAATTATCAGCTACCCAAAGGCCCTTGAAAGGGTGTCCAATTATTACTGTGCAATATTATTATCCAATTGGTAATGTGACTATTCAGACTAAGGCTTATTAGAGTGGCCTATTACGATAACCTCTATAAATATGCAATGTACTCTAGAGCCTACACAAACCAGTTACAGGTAAAGTTTTTTAAAATATTTAATAATAAATAATTAAAACACAAGACAATACTACTACACCACAGAGATATCTAAGAGTTCAGAGATCACACATAAACTTAAAATAATACAGTAGGACAGGTCTGATGTCAAAGAAAACACTTAATCTAACTTTCTAATCTTTAGCTAATCTTAAGAGAAAACACAGTGCTATAATCTTACTTACATACATAAAGAGCATAAGCAGTACTGGGATTGATGGTCCAAGACAAATTCCTTTAGTCTCTCACTGAACAATAGTTTTTAAAACACTAACAAACAGCTCTGTTAAGGCCCTCCCAAATTATATCATTTTGACACTTAGGTTTTCCCAGTATTCACATTACATCATCTTGACACTTAGTCTGGAGTTCCCAAGCCACAAACTGCATTATTTAGCAAGCTAACAACTACTCAGGAAACTACAACAATAAAAGACATTTCACATGTACACTCTAACAATTATTCCCTAAGTTAAGACAATAGAAAGAATGTGTTCAGCCAGTCGCTTCGGCACCATTTTTTAGATAATTGTAACTTCAAAGAACATTTGAAATGCTTGGCTTGATTTTCCTTACAGCAGATGGCAATGTTGCAACAATCTTGAAGTTCACATTTTACTGTGTTTTCTTTAATTTAAAAACACAAGCTTGTATTTTACATTTATTTATACAAATTATAGAATTATGTATCAAATTCTATTTGACTAGGCTGGGAGCCTTCGCCCATCTTTCCCCAATCTTCACAATTATTATTACTTTTAAATTTTAACTAAAATAAAATAACTTTAAAAACTGTTTAAAATTAGCTGAACTATGTGTACAGTTGTCATAACAAGAAAACTGAAGAAAATAGCTAAGGCTGGCATATGTTGGAACTGATCAATTTCTCAAGGATTGTGGTTTCTCTGTCTGACCGAGCATAGTATTGCTAAAAGTATTTTAAAAGATGCTGTATGGATATTTTAATGTGAAGAAGGGTCTTCTGCTTATGAACACCTAAAAAGGAGAACATTGATACAGGAATACTTCAGGGAAGAGTATCCTACCATCATCAAAAGCTTTTTGTCTGACTAGGTACAGACAGTTTAAGGTTGTTAAGGAACAGGACAAAAGAGGAAAATACAGGAAAACTGTGTGATTAATTATTGTTTGCAATAGGTATGGCATTGGTTCTCCCTAAAATAGCAGACACAAGAAGCAGCAAACAACTAGGCAAACAGAAGCCAAAGTTGATATTAACGCCAAATGTAAAATTCCTCAGTTTTTGCCATACGATGTGAAGCAGCATTTAGCAAAGCATCACACAAATGCTGAATGAAAAATAGGAATATTGGTTTATGAGTCATTTCTGGCAATGTGTTCAGTATGTACATTTGTATTTTGTTAAGATCAAAGGTAAGAATGGGGGTTGATAGGACAGTGGTGAAAATGGGACGCAAGCAGAGAGTAGGGTCTTCGGGAAGAATAAAAGAATGTACAGGATGATGGTGGGAGAGGACTATAGCCATCTATTGCTTCAAAAGATAACATTGTCCAGTGTATTTTCAATACAAATTTGAGGAATGTGGATAGTCACCACATCAAGTATGCATGACATCAGTTTAATGCTGTGTAACCAGTTGGAGCAAATCAAGTGTGTCATACATACATATAAACAATCTGAACAGCTATGAATGAGACAGACGCATGATTTTTTTTCCATGGGACAGGTGCCTTTATTTTAAGAGAGAGGAATGTTGAGGAAGGTGTTTAGGAATAAAGGAGGTGATCGGTAGGGTATGCTAGATAGTAGGTGCTGACATACAGGACATACAAGATAGACAGAGATGATGATGGGCACAAAAGGTTGAAGGACACCATGACTGGGGGTATAGAGGGGACTTTGGAGATGCATCCTCTTCCAACATAAGTACACTGAGAATCTTGTCCTCACACGTGAACTATCATCTTCTTCAATATTGCAGGATTTATGTCAGAAATACTTCTTATACACTCTCATCACATTGGACAATGCCAGAGAGTGCATTGATTTTGCTATTTAATGCAGATTTTTTTTCCTGTTCAGCTGATTCAGGTACTGAGGTTCCTGTCAATTATCTCCTTCACCAGCCCTGTCACCTCTTGGCAAGTGATATACTTAACACATCCACTGCCACTACTCCTGATGGGTGCCAAGAAGTTTGAGCAAGTAGTACAAGATTAGTGGCTGCAGAGCTGCCAAGTTGGGTGTTTGTGCTGCTTGTGATGGTGCGGTCCCAGCCTTCTGTGGAGGGATTGTGGTCTGAGCCTTCAAGACTGGTCTAGCTGCCTGTGCTGATAGCCATTTATGTTGCAGAAGGAATTATAGTCCAAATGTAATTTATATATATATATATATATATATATATATATATATATATATATATATATATATATATATATATATGGTATACATTTCAAGCAGGATTTTATCTTGAGAGCACAAAAAACAACTTGGGAGATAATGATGAAGTATTGAGGAGATAGAAGGGCAGGTAGAAAATACAAGAAAAAGAAGTTTGGTGCAAAGTTTATACTCACACTGCATATCTAGACAATAGAACTCTATCCCAAATTCAGTTGGAGCTATACATAACTTCCATGTTTTGTATCATTTTATTTTTTTTATTTTCTAGCATAGTAGACTATATTTCTCATACGTTTGTATATACTGATTGCCATATTTAGTTGTCAAATTTTGTTTCTTTTGTTCTATTCTCATGATTTATTGTATCCTGTATATCCCACTATCAAACTGTATGTATGTATGTATATATTTTTTCAATTACATTTGTACTTGTGTGTTTTTTATGTTATTTAACTCTCTGGAGCTTTTCTCTCCATGTCTCTGCTGAAAATGGTTATTTATTACTCGGTCAGACTTCCCTGGTAAACAAATGTCAATAGGTAAATAAATAAATAAATAAATAGCACTATTAGTTGTAGTAATAGTAGCAGTAGTAGTAGCAGTGTTAGTAGCAGCAGTAGTAATAGTAATAGTAGTAGCAGTGGAAGTAGTACTTGTAGTAGTAGCAGTAGAAGTTGTAGTAGTAGTAGTAACGGTAGCAGTAGTAGTTGTAATAGTAGCAGTAACAGTAGTAGTAGTAGCTGTAGTAGTTGTAATAGTAGTAGTAGTACAGTAGTAGTGTAGTATTATTACTTCTGAATTACCACTTGCTCAGCCCCTTATGCAGATGATGCTGTGATTGCTCGGATCTATAATTTTTTCTGCAACATAAATGGCTTAGTTATATGCTTTCTAACACAGTGATAAATGCTGTAGATGGTGCTCTGGTAATATATTCTCCCAGGGGCACATGTATTGCCTTGTAAATAATTAAGTACATTATTATTATTATTATTATTATTATTATTATTATTATTTAACATTTTTGAACAAACTCATTCAGAAGATGGAATATTAAATATCAAAGTTACATAAAGTTTTTTTTCAATACTGTGATAGACATTGTATTCAGATGAGATTCAATTATTATTCGTAACTGAACCTCTACCAGCAACCATTTACACCAGGAGTGTCCAACCCGCGGCCCGCGGGCCGCATGCGGCCCTCAGAGCTCTTCCATGCGGACCCACGACCCTGAAATTTCACTTATTTTCCGTGTGTTTTCACGTCCGTCCCTAAAGTGTTCTGCGCACGCGCCACAGCATCTTTCAGCTGGTCTGCGCATGTGCCAAAACACCCGTTGTTTTTTTTTTACATTGCGGTAAACTAGTTTAAAAGTTTCAGCTGAAGGAAGGAGGAGATCGCGGCTACGAAAAGAAGACTCAGAGTGAGGAGGATTTATTTATTTTACACGGACTACATCTCCACCAGTAAAAGATAAGCTAAGCTATATGATTCTTTTACTACGACATTCAGGCACAATGATATGGATAAAAAGGTACTGAAATGGACGAAGAGCACTGTGCAGTACTTCTGATGTGGCGGACATCAGCTGTATCAGAAAATATATATCTAAATATACATTTTCTTCTAAGTGGGTATAGATTCTGAATTTCTTAGTGAAGCTTGTTGTTGTATTAAGGTCATGGGAGGTGCAGTCTTTAAGTGAATTTTGATGTTTAAGTAGTTGCATATATAGAATGTAGTTAATTTCATTTAAAAATAATTTGCTTTTAAAAGTTATGACATATTCTTAGTACTTCTCTACTATTCCCTGACCAGCTAAGAAGAGTTAATTTATCCATTCACTTTTTTTTCTGGGAATGGGGTTATGAGAGGTAAGATATTTTTCAGATTATTCTTTGAGGAACAAAAGGGCAGTATGTTATTTATTTGTTTGCTGTCATTTGTTGACAAGAAATGTGCATGTGAGATGTTCCATTTTCAATGGAGTCCCAAGCAGAAACGTTCTGGAAACATTAAAAAGCCTATTAATTTAATACACATGAAAAACATGTTTGGACACAGAGACAGCATTGTAAACCATTCTAAAGCTGATGTGTTTTAGCTTTGTTATGACAGTTCCACATTCCACAAAGATTGCTACTGGCCACCTCAGAATGTTTTCTATTAGGATGAGACAGTGCTCAAATGTACAAATTTTATAAAATGGGGCAGATTCATGCTTCAGAGTTGTAGTGAGATCACTGGTTATCTTGTAGATCAGTTCTACAGCAGGGATCACTACCTTTTTGTATTCATCGAGTACTTTCTTGGATGTTTAGTCATCCTGTTAGCTGACTTTATGACAGGATTTACTTTTGATCCTAGAACGCAGTCATCACCAGATAATGGCTGCTGTTTTGTCTTAATAACAAGATGGTTCTTCTGACTTTTCAGTGTAAATGTGTACTGAATCAGTAGAGTAGAGCATTTATTTTAAGGGTAATTTTCCTAAAGACGTAGGTTTACTGTCCTGCCATCTGGATCCTGTTTGTAATGCTTCCAAAAAAGTACAATATGATACCCAGCTCTGCATATTTCTAAATCACCCACTTAAGATGTCTGATTTCTGTAAACTGCCCAAGCTTTTGTGATAGCCCTGACAAAGGAAAGGAGCTACTGTGTTTTCCCAGTTTGACATTTTTTTTTTTACAACTAACAAGATGCAATCCAGGAAAAGAAATATGTAGCAGTTCTGAATTGTAGTATATTTGATGCAGAAGTAAACAATGCATGTTGAGTTGTGTTCTGTTTCTTGAAACCATCTGTTTAAGAATCCTTGAATTCCACATTACTGTGTCAAGCTAGCATAATGTATACATTTTGTTTTGCTGTTAAACTGCGTGATGTGAAATATAGCTTTAATCTAGAAGAGAGCTGAAGTGTGAGTTACAGTGAAATATCTGAAGGAGGTGTGTTGATCTCTCATCAGTGAGTATTCTGAAGCAATATGTCATGGTACAGTACATAGCACAGAGCCTCCAGTAGTTAGAGAGGCAAGTGACTGTAATAGGAATGTGGAGAGGGTGACCACAGCAAGGCATGCACTGAACAAGTTTTAGTCAAAGTCAAGAGAATGTATTTTAATAGATGCACAATACAGATGTTTGTCAGAAAATAATACACACTGTGGAGAAGTTTACTCCAGTTAAGTGGTTGTAAGAAAAATGTTGCCAGATGAATGCTTTATACTGGTGCATCATGTGTATGATCATACTGTACGTGAATAAGTTAACGTGATGATGTTGTAACAGAAATGTCCCTTAGTATGATGGCTGTCTATAGCCAAATGGAAGAATATCAAATGCTGCTGTGTATGATAACTTTTAATGCGTTTTAAGATACGTTATTGTGGATGGTTTTTTTTTTTTTTGTTTTGTGAGACCTTTTTTTTTTTTTTTTTAGGTGATTTTTTTTTTTTTTTTTTTTTCTCCTCGTTTGCTTGCCCCCCCATTTCTGTTGACTCAATGCGGCCCTTGCAACTGAAAAGGTTGGACACCCCTGATTTACACAGAAGTGGAAATCCAGTACCATCACTGCCATAAACGAAGTGCCTGCAGAAACTGTTCAGTTTTTTTATTGCATATAAAGATGACATCTTCCTCAACCTGTTTGGTTGTGTTTCACATAGGATTATAACTATTAATATACCTGTTTGGAAATTGTGAGCAATGCATCAAATTACAGTTATCAAGTCTTTCAGCTGTCTCCCTCTTTAACATCACCTCCGTAACATATCTTTTCACCTTGTATTACTAACTCAAGGCCTTAGATCCTTTGAACATACTTTTTTTTTCTGCAGGGTCCTTCTTAAGTAAATAAATCTATGTTTATGGCCACTGTATTCATAAATATAGTATGTGGTCTCGTATGTAGGAGCTGTTCTAAGGATAATGTTTTCATAAATATAGTGCACAGACTGATATGTACTACTTGTGATAGGGACACTGTCTTCACAGAAGTGGTGTGAAGTAATATGTGGGAGTTATGCAAGGCTCATTTATTTATAAATGTAATGTGCAGTCCCATACGTGAGAGATGTATCCAGGATAGTGCATTCATAAATGTAACACAAAGTCCCATGAGTGTACTGTATGTGGGAGTGTGCTAGGGACACTGTGTTCAAAATAATGTGAATAAAGTGCACAGTCCCATGAGTAAGAGTTGTGTTAGACCACAGTCCCATAAAGTGTGAGTTGTACTAGAGACACTCTACCAATAAATGCAGTACACAGTCCCATAAAAGGGATCTGTTTTACTCTGGAAGTATGAGGCCCTAAAACTACAATTCATAGAGAGAATGTTCTGTTTTACTATAAAGAAGATACATAATTGTTGCTGAGTTCCTATGTGACAGGGCACAGCTAAGTATATTTCCTTAGTAATGGCAGTCAACTCTCTAACTCAAACATAAAGCTGAAAGTATGCAAACTCTGGCTCTCAAGCACACATTATAAAAATTAACGAGATGCAAGTAGCAGTATGAAGACACCTAGGGTCTCCCCTGAAAACAGTCTGGGGGACTAGTTAGATTAACTAATGTAAACCCCTTTGTTGTAAGATGTATTGCCAACCAGGTAACAAACCAGACATTTAACTTCAAATTGAGTGACTTCACATCAACCAAAAGACCTCGTACCAGTGGGGTGCCACATGGGTCAGTCCTGGGCCCTGTACTATTTGATATATACTTCTTGAAAGGTCAGGTCAAAACTAAGGGGTTGTGGCTGTCTAAGTTTGCAGACAACTGCAAACTGTGTGCAATCATTGAATCCTCAAATTATTTCAGTATACTCTAGGAGAGTCTCATGCAGACCAACAACTGGTGTATTAGTCATGGTCTCAATCTGAATGCAAAGAAATGCATCAGCATTCCCTTTGGCACAAACAATGTCCCCTTACACTATCAAATCAACAGCAATGCCTTAAGTACCCATGAAGTGGCAAGGGCCCTGGGATCACAAGTTGATTGTGACCTTAACTTTGACCACCATGTCCATCATGCCTCCAGGTTGATAGCTATGATCCTATGTATCTACTGTGGTAAAGAAAGTTTTCTACATAGTACACTTGATTAGCAAAGGCATCGCCTCAAGAGCAAAAGAAGTTATAACCCCCCTATACTCGGCACTTATCCAGTCCATAATTGAGTATAACGTCCTGTTTAGCATGTACCAAACTAAGTACCTGCAGAAATTACAGAGACCTCAGAGGTTTCTAACAAAGAAGATTAAGACGTTCCTGCATGTGCCTTACACAGACCAACTAAAGTCCCTGTCATTATACTCTGTATCATATAGACTTCTTAGGGGAGACTTATGCCTGGCCTACACAGCAATCCAAGACCCAAACCTAATGAACTTACTGCATATTTGTAAATCAGACAGGACTAGGGATACCCATTCCAGGGATCTAAATATGGCTTGTGACTTAAATAGGACATGCTGGAGGGACAGATATATCTGCCAGCAACTGCCACATCTTTGGAATAGGCTACCATTTCATGTGAAGCAGAGCACCTCTATGACACTGTCCAAGAGGAATCTGAATGAGTGGATGTGGTACTGAAAATTCTTACTGGAGATAGAGCCCACAGCTCTCCTGGACATGGGCAGTCATAACTAAATTTCAGTCTTAGGTATTGACTAGCATTTCTATGGTATTACATTGGAATGAAATGGCTAGGCTTAAAATAACCTCCAGGTCAATAGCCTAGTAATCTCCAAAGATCCTATGAACCTAGTTAACAAAGTGATAGGTAGAGAGATAGATAGATAGATAGATAGATAGATAGATAGATAGATAGATAGATAGATAGATAGATAGATAGATAGATAGATAGATAGATAGATAAGTTATCTTCATAAAGAGACCAATCAACATTGGAGTCACCCAGGGTTCTGTGCTGGGACCTCTCCTGTTTGGAATTTACTTTTTTGAAGCAAAAGCAAATACTAAAGGGTTCTGCCTAACTAAGTTTGCAGAAGACTGCAATCTAGAGGTAGTCATTGAGTCCACAGATGACTTAACTATCCTACAAGAAGGTCTGTCCCAAATAAATAATTGGTGCCAAAATCATAGACTGAAACTATATACCAAAATATGCATTATTGTATCCTTTGGAAGATCATCTACTCTAGGGAACTACCACATTGTCAATATGCTCCTAAGACTTGACCCAGTTGTCCAGGGTTTGGGAACTTATGTGGACAGTGACCTAACATGTGTCCATTGTTGTAATAAAGCCCTTGTATATTGCACAGCTTATAAACAAAGGGATTGTGTCTAGATCTAGGGATGCCATTGTCCCCCTTTACTCAGCCCTCACTAAGGCCAATCATTGAGTATAATGCCCCTCGTTGGCATGTATCTGTCCTGACAAATGCAACAACTGGAAATCCCACAGAGATACCTTATAAAAGGATAGAAGGCCCAAACACCATGTCCTACATGGACTAACTCAAAGCCCTATCATTTTACTCAGGATCCTACAGACTGCTAAGAGGTGACCTGTGTCTGACATGCAAGGCATCCTTCTGACCCAATACTAATGGATTTACTGCACATCGTCAAGACAAATGGCATTAGAAATAGTCTAGATATTTAAACCTCTTCTGCAACCTCAACAGAATGGTTTGGAGAAACGGGTATATCTTGCAGAGGATAATACTGTTATATGCACTCTACACATCCACAGAAAACAAAGTTCATCCCTCTCTATATTCAAGCCAACTTGGATTTATGTTATGGGAAACAGAAAATTTACCCCAGGACTGCCCTCATGCTACTAATGGATAGAGGCAGCTCCTAAATGGTTTAACCCGTACATGGGTCCCCCTCAAATTATCTATAGTATGATCACGGTTATTCTCATTAGGGGTAATATAGAATTATTGACCATGGGATGGTTAAGACCAGTCTATAACCAAATGGATAGGCCAATTCAACCACAAAAAAGGGAAATTGGCTAGGCTTAAAATGGTGACAAGGGCAGATAGCCTAGTACTTGCATATGAATTTATAATAGATAGATAGATAAATAGACAGGTATGTAGGTAGATAAAGAGATAGACAAAAAAATAAGTGAAAATATTGTCAGCAAAATCTGCTACCATAACAACAGCTCTCATCAGACTACCTTATATTTCTTCTAGTTTCAACTAGTTTAATCTCACTGATCTACTAAGTATGATTCTCTGAGATATTATGCTCCCGCCTACTTTTTTTCACTTCTATCTGCTGTTACCTCTGTTCACCAGCGTATTCACACTAAGCTGTCTCACAGCTACCCATACCTCTCAAATTCACAGAAAGTCCAGATTTGTGTCTCATATTTCTTATCTGTTACTTATAGAATGTGTGGTTTTCTGGCAAATCACTGAGGATCGAAGTCACTAAATAAAGTTATATATTTGAGTTTCAGGCTTCATATCCAGTGGAAATTACATGTTAATGTAAAAATTTGTTATTTTGTCCACTTTGTAAGTTTATAAGAGCAAGGTTTAAAAATTGTCCCTGATTTTGGGCTGTGTCTCCACCATTATTTTTGGATTTGTCCAGATTTCTTGCACTTACAGGTTGAAAGTTACGAGACATCTCTTCCTTACTAATATCGAAGTCTAACCCCACACTCCTGCATACTAACAAGTTCTTGTCCTGACACACTTATCTATTATATAGCTTTCCTCTCTTTCATCAAAGAAATGCCACAAACATTTCAGTAGCAGAATATGTTGTAAATATATGCATAGTAATATAAACATGTTTTAGAAAATTACAAATCTATGTACTTTCAACTCTAATGTACTCTACTACATTATTAAAAATGTTACTATAATATATTGCTTACTGCAATTATTTTATGGAGCTTTTTTCCTCCCTAAGTCTCCCGTAAAAAGGAGCAACATTCCCAGCTGAACTTTCAGAACCAACCAGCCAAACAAACAAACTAATAGTTCTAGATTATGCATTTGTCAGAATATATGTCATATTCTGACATCTGCATAATACTTTTCAGAATGAATGTCAGACATATTGTGACATCTGCTTAGCACACTGCTTCAGTTAGAATGGAATGCTGTGAACACATTAAATATTCTATGGATCCGTGAAGACAAACTTAAGTAACAAGCTTTCTCTCTCCCTCTCCCTCTCTTTTTTAATTTCGCCAAGTCTTTTGGATTTCTATTACCATGATGAGAATGGACCCCATTCCTAAACCAAAATGCGATTAAAGTTCATGAAATTAGTATTGTTTCAATTTTTGATGTCAGCCAGAAGTGCTCTTTGCAGCATCCGTAAAGTGCCCAGTAATGACTCCTCTTGCAATTCTTTTTTATAAGACCCGTTGTTCCAACTACCATTGGAACTGTTTGGGTATCTTTCTTCCACATTGCCCTCATTTTTGTCTGCAAATCCTGATATTTTATGACTTTGTGTCTCTCTGTATGCAAGAAACTGTAGTCACTGGCTGTAGCAATTTCAATGATCAGTGCTACTTGTGTCTTGTTTTCATGGACCACTATATCCAGTTTTCTCACATCTCTCTTTTGAAATGTTGGTAATGGGTGATCCTATGTGATGTAGACTTCATCATTTTCTATGACGCTGTGCGGCTCATGTTTCCAGTGTTTTTCAGCAACTTCAATACCATAATGTTTGCACAATCCCCAGTGCAACAGTCTTGCCACATTATTATGTCTTTCAGTATACGGTCCATCTGCCTTAATATGTCACAACCAGCATCGAGGTGTGCGAGTATTTCCAATTTTGTTTTACGAAACCTACATTTGTCTGTTTCTTCCACATGTTCAATGGATTTTGTAAACAAATGTGTGCATAGCCCACTATCTTGGGTCGCCATTATTAACCTTTTATCTTTTGGTTTGAATCCACCTCTCCTTAACCATTTCTGCATTCGATCTTGACCAACATGAGGTTCTTCCAGACATTTTCTATACTCGAAACTATATTTATGCATTTTCCATTTGTCTTGCCTTCTCATCTGATCCTTAACCTTATATTCTTTATTTTGCTTTGTGGCAAATTCAGTTGCTGCCTGATTTTATCTACTTCTGGTTTGATTTCCATTCCTGTTGAAGTCGATATGCTTCTGCTAGACTAAGCAGGAAGTCATCTTAGATTTATTCTCCTCAAGTTTTAAAACTTTTACTACATTTAGATCCTGTGAGGTCAGCAGATATGTGTGCAGTCCCATGATTGCAGTTCTGTACATGTGATCAATTTCAAGGAGGCCCATACTTCCTTCAGAATGGGGAGTATATAATCTTGGTTTGCTCAGATTTTTATAAATCATTTGATGAGCATGAAGCATCCTTCTTGTTTTCCTATCTAATCTATCCAACACATTTTGGGGCCAATCACTCCAAAACTGTAAGTTAGGGCAGGAAGAGCAAACTGGTTTACAGCCTGAATTTTGTTCCTAGATTTCAACACTGTTTACAGGATTAATTTAAGTCTTCTAAAATATTTCTTACTACGTTTTATTCACATTTGTTCATGTTTTATTGTTGATCCTTCATCAGTTTCCAAATATTTATACACTCCCTCTTGCTCAAGTTCTTTTTTATGAAAGTCTGGTCCCAAACTGATGTTTTCTTGGTGCTGCAGTTTTCCTGCCTTAAAGGTTGCTTTTGCACACTTATCAAGACCAAATGATATTCTTATATCATCTGCAAAAGTTTTGACTACTTCCAGATGTGCTTTCAGCTCCTCATCTGATGAGCTATACAGTTTTAAATCATTGACAATGAGAAAATGAGAAGTCTTTACACTTTGCTGTTTTCTTTGAGCCAAATTATAGTCATGGCTTAATCTGTTAAGTAGACAGCTTAATGGGTTCAGGGGCAAGACAGAATAGCAGAGGTGACAGGGTTTCACCCTGAAATATCCCCCATTTAGAATTTTATCCCTGGAATAACAATTTGTCCTTTATCATGGCTTAATTGCAAATGGGTTCAGGGGCAAGACAGAATAGCAGAGGTGACAGGGTTTCACCCTGAAATACCCCCCATTTAGATTTTTATCCCTGGAATAACAATTTGTCCTTTATCATGGCTTAATTGCAAATACAGTTCTCCATTATGACTATTTAGCAACAGATGATTCTTTGTTCCATATGACTTTCTTTTTTTGGCCTTTTGTTCGATTGCCACAATTGAATTTTCTTCTAAATAACTATAATCTCTGTTGACATCAATTCCAGTGTGTAGTTTATATGTACTCGGAAGGCAAGTTATTGGTCTATAATTTTTAGGGTAGCTTGCAGGTTCACTCTTAAGTAGGAGCATTGCTTTTCCTGTTGTTAGCCGGGTTGGCATCTGTTCAGGATGCATATATAAATAGTTCTTACTCATGGCTAAATCTTTATGCAAAGATGTTAATACCTTTAACCAGAAGTTAGGCATTGCATCTGGGCCTGGGGCTTTCCAATTGGAGGCTTTTCTTAACTTTGCTTCAGTCTCTCTAGATCTCTAGCTGTTACTTCATCCCATTTCATATCCTGTACCTTTGAATGTCTTATACTTTCTTTTACGTCTTTTATCCATTTAGCATCTTTGTTATGTTCCACAGGATCTTTATAAATAACTCTCCAAAATGTATCTATTTCTTCTTTTTTGGGTGGTCTTTCAATTCATTTTACCTTGTTTCCCAGTTCTCTATAAAACTTTTTGGAGTGATCAATAAATTGCTTATTTTGTACTTTTCCTTTATATTTATCTGTGTATTGGCTAAGTTTTTCTGCCTGTGTTGATATTTTTAGTTTATTATTTGTGATCTGTTATAATATTGTGCATTGCTTTTATCACGTCTGTCTTTCTAAGTATTTTTGTTGATCTGTTCCCTCTTCTATACTCCTCTAACAGTGACATTTCTTGTCTTAACTGCTTTATAGTTTTCTCTATTTGATACTTCCATGATGGTATTTGATTACTCCCCTTCCTTTCCCTTACTACCTGTGTTCTTGTGGTAGATTCTATCTGTTATTAATTTAGCTGCCCAGTAATATATCCTGCATACTTCTGTTATATCACATGGATCTCTATGGACAGTCCTAATTACTGTGTTCTTTTGTTTTTAGACTTCTGACTTTTTGTTTTTTATTGACCTTCTTCAGTCTATTTCTTTCACTGATCCTGATATGTCTGTCTATCTCTATTAAATCAAGCAATTCTCTTAGCTCATTTTCTTCTAAACTGAGGGCTCATTTTTTGTTTTTCTCTTTCTGCAGGCATTCTGTAGAAAGTTCTATACCTTCTTCCGGTGGCACATTTTCTTTAAATTCATCCTGTGTCATCCATTGCTCCGTCATATGGAGACAAACTCCTCAACATTGACTGCTCCAGATTTGCCAAGGTTTCCTGTTCCTTCCCTTGCTGTTCAGCTTCAAGTAAGCATTTATACTGGCTTCCTATGGAAGGCTGAAAATATCTTCATATGGTAACTGACCAGTTGCTTCTTGTTCCACTGGTTTCTCCTTAACTAGGATATCTATTGCTCTATCCTGCTGTAGTACTTTCTGAGTTAGATTTTCTACACTGAATTCTTCACTTTACAGGTACTCCATAACCTCAGCTTCTATTTCTTTAACTTCTCCGTTACTAACCTTCTTTTCAACTTTTTCCTCTTTATCTTCTTATTTTTTTGTATTGTAAAACTTTCCATGTCCAGATTCCTTTGCCTGCATTTCTCTTCAAATATCTTTGGTGCTGCTCCTTTTGTATTAGTTTTACCTTCTCCTTTGCATACATATTACACCATATTAAATCTCTTTTTTTTCCCATGTCCATATTTCTTCTTTAGATGTCTCTTGATCTTCCTGTTTCTCCTCACTTTGGGGACTTGTTCCATCATGCTATGATGAAACCTGTGTTAGACCTTCTACATCAAATCCTTCACTTCTCAGGCATTCCATAACTTTACAAATTTTCTTTTCTACATTCCCTCTGTGTGATATTATTTTCTTTATTGTGAAATTTGCCATATCTGGATGCCTTTGCCTATATTTCTCTTCAAATATCTTTGGGGTTGCCTTTTTTCTATTGATTAATTTGTCTTTCAACTTTGCATAAATGTTGCACCATATTAAATCTCTCTTTCTTTCCCATGTCCATCTTCCTTTTTTATACTTTTCAAAAATCTCTAGGTTTTGTTGTTTATATTTTTGCACTTCCTCAAATGCGTCTTTTTCCAAACAGATCAAGGTTTGTTGGTCTATATAATATTTTTATGTATATATAAACATACATACATGCTTACAAATATTTCCAGCATGGGCATTAATACCCTTCTAGCTTGCCAATATACCAAAACACTTGTTCCCATAATAAGTATCCAGGCTGTTCTTAAAAATATCTAAACTATTACTTGCTTTATTGTAATTTGGTAGTCTGTTCCATGCATCAGCTACTTTTCATTCCTATAGAATCTTCTACATAGGTTATCTGATGATTCTCTAGTACTTTTTGATAACCCCAAACATTCCCAGAGCTAGTTGTCACCAAATGTCCTATATACCTGAATAAGATCTCCTCTTAGATATCCGTAAGAGACACGGTACAAGTTCAGATATTTTAGTCTTTCATAATAACTTAAATTTTCACATCCATGGATGCCCTTGGTATATTTCCATTGTACTATTTCCAGTTTACTCATGCTTGTTTTCTTATAGGGTTTCCATATTGTTATTCCATACACAAGTTTGGGTCTAATGTAACTAAAAAACAATGATTTCATTATTTTTGACTTCCTAGACTTTATAAGTTTTTTTATACCTGCATCAGCTAGGTCTGACTCTAAACCGGTTACAATTGGCATTCCCCAAAGCTCAGTCCTAGGACCCCTCCTGTTCAGCATATACTTCTCAGAGGTACAGGGAAGCACAGGAGGACTATGGCTGACCATGTTTGCAGACGACTGCAAACTAGGGGCTATAATTGACTCTCCAGCTGACACAGACATCCTCCAAAAGGGTCTCACTGAGATGAGCACCTGGTGTCAAAATCATGGCGTCAAGCTAAATGCCAAAAAGTGCATAGTCATCCCCTTTGGAAAAAACAAAGTACCCACAAACTACCACATAGATGATAGTCCCCTAAATACGGAAGACGTAATAAGGGATCTGGGGACCCAAGTAGATAGTAAACTCTCCTTTGATAATCACATTGCCAAAGTGGTTAGAAAATCCTTCTATCTGGCACACCTTATCACAAAAGGGTTTACATCCAGATCAAAAGAGGTAATTGTGCCCCTCTACGCATCACTCATCAGACCCATCATAGAGTACAACACCCCATTTGGGATGTATCTTACAAGACACCTGCAACAGCTGGAAAGACCCCAGAAGTACCTCACCAAGAGGATCACTGGCCTCAAACAGATACCCTATGAAGCTCGACTGAAGAAACTCCAGCTGTACTCGGTTGCATACCGCCTACTCAGAGGTGATCTCTGCCTGACATACAAGGCCATGTCCAACCCAGAAGTGATCGACATGCTTCACCTAAAGAAAAGCTTATCCCCTCGAGCCACATACTCTAGGGATCTAAACCTCATCACAACAATAAATAGGACATGCTGGAGGGATAGATTCCTGTCACAGAGACTTCCCATGCTTTGGAACAAGATTCCAATCTACATTAGGCAGAGCTCCTCGCTAACCTCTTCATGAGAAACCTTGATGAGTGGATGGGAAACAGAATGTTTACACCGGGGATCACTTCAGTGGCTCTGCTAGACAGAGGCACAGGGAACTAATCTAAGGGGGCGGCGAAAGCCAACACATTCTGGCTAGGCTTATAAATGCCTTCGGGCAGATAGCCTAGTACCTATCTATGAACCTATGAACCTATGCAACCTACAGTTCTATAACTATCATTGACCAATTGGTTGATATGATTAGAAAAACTCATAGCTGAATCTTCCCATATACCCAGGCCCTTAAATGAGTCTACAGTTTCAATCACTGTATGCTGTATTAAATAATCACCTTTCAATTTATGCCTACCAAACCTCATATGCTTAATTTTTGATGTATTTATCAGCATATTATTCTCCTCTGCCCAAATAGTCAATTTAGTCAAGTTATTTTGCAGAAATGCCTTATCTCTAACACATGTAATCAGTTTACCCAATTTGAGGTTGTCTGCATATAGACTGTAGAACACCTCAGATGAAGAAGGTCTGAAAGATACAATCTAAACAAGTGAGGGCCTAGGACAGAGCCCTGTGGGAAATCCTGACTGTAACCAAGGATTTTGCCTGTCCATTTGCTGTATGATACTTGTCATGTCCTATTTGTAACCCATGCAGCTATACATCTTAACAACAGTACAACAATACCTAGTTGTACTAATTTATTGATCAGTGTTATATGTATGGCCCTGTCAAATGCTGACAGTGAATCTATATGAATTATATCACAGCACACTTTTTCATTCATAGCTCAATAGTTTTTGAGCTGCTCTTACATAACTGTCTTCTACCTTAATACCTTAATTTGCTGTTCTGTGTGCTTTTAAGTGTTCAAGTGTTCTTATTTTATTTTTTCATAAATGTGTTTTTGTCATTTTTAACTTATCTGCATTTATTTAAACTGTATTTGCCTTAATTTTGTTACACACTCAAGTGTGCTAGCTTGTACTGCATTTAAAGTGTGTTTGTTTGCTACTGTCATTAGCTCATTCTTTCTAATACAGAGATAACTTTTTGAAGAAAGCCAACCCACTTAACTAAAAAAAAAAAAAAAAAAAAAAAAAAAAAAAAAGCCTTTCTGTGTTGGAGGGATGCCTTCTAGCTTATCAGTGGGAGTGGTAAGCACTAGATAGCCTATCTGCATCAAGATCCTGATACAGATTCTTAGTTTTAGCACTTGAATTTGCTTATCCGTGCTCAGCACGTGTTCAGAACTTGTTTTAAGCACTAAATAAATTACAAATTACTACAGCACTCACCCTTCCTCATTATCTAGAGGAAAACAGTTCTGGTACTTACTTTCCTCACTTGCTTAGAGAAAAACAGCTCTTGTACTCACTTTCCTCACTTGTCTAGAGGAAAATATTTTTTTATTCAGGCATGTCCAAGGGTCAGTTCCCAGTGTTCTCCTGTCTATCTGATGAATCTGGGCATCTTGGGGCAATGTAGCAATTGCCTCATGTACACAGACAACCCTCTCCTCCTACCACCCAACACTACAACTTGTGAGAGATGCACTTATCTAGCAAAACTGGAGGTAAAGCTCTCTCCAACCAAGACTGAACTTGATAGTCAAGAGGAGAAGGTAAACACTTGCACCACACCACACTCACCACATAGTCCCACTAAACCTACACCACCAAAATCCATACATAGAAACACAAAAACATCTGTGGAGGCTCTCAATAATAATCTGCACAAGCAACAGAGACCACCAAAGCAGAAACACAAACAACATCCCACCACCAAAACAACCCAAATGACACATAGCCAACAGACTCAGTGTGCCACTCAACCACAGCCCATAAGGCAAAACAACATACCCAACACACTAGTCATAGGTGACTCTATAGTCAGGCACACTGATGTCCCACTCACCAGGCTAAACAAGGAGAAGGTCACTATCAGCTGCCTGTCGGGTGACAGGATCCGCCACATAACCCACACACTAAGGTCACTCCACAAGTACAAATATGACTCTGTGATTGTCCATGTTGGTGTGAACGACCTGAAACATACCTCCCTGGACTACATGAAAATAGACATGGAAGAACTCTCCGATCTTGTAGCCCAGGCAGGTATGACCCTAGCCCTGAGTAGCATCCTGCCATTGCCAAGAATGATACCGCAGTACAAGGACAAAATGATTGACTTCAACAATTGGCTAAGCTTCTGGTGTCATTCTAAGGGGATCCAGTATCTGTCTGCCTGGGATGACATGGTCGACAGACCATGATGCTTTGCCAGAGCTGCCTGCACCTGTCACCCCTGGGATTCTGGATACTGGCAAATGTACTTGCCGCCACTATAGTGCCTTTTTTAGACAAGGTTCAAATGACAAATTCACCACCATAACAGGAACAGGCAAGCAAAAACTGAGGGCAATGCTACTCAATGCTAGAAGTCTAAATCTCAAAATGCACTCACTCGAGGCACTCCTTAAAATGGAGAACATCGATGTCTGTGCAGTGACTGGGACCTGGTTCTAGGCTCCAGAGAGCACCCCTGCATTACCAGACTATAACTCATACCACATTTTTCAGCCCTCTAACCTGGACCAGAACACCAAAGGCAGAGGTGTGTCCATATTCATTAAGGATATCCACACCCCCAGGCTAGTTGCAGCCAAGGTTATCTAAGTGCAACTAACTCTGCGCAAAACTGCAATCCAAATTGTAGCTTGCTACAGATCCCCCACCATTCCCCAGGATTCCCACTCCTCTTTTCTTGATATACTGGAAAATATTAGGGTTCAAGCAAACACCCTAATATTGGGAGATTTCAACTACCCCACCATTAACTGGGAAAACTACCCATGTACCAACTCCTTTGCTCAGCGCTTTCTGGAATTCATAAATTCCAATGCCCTGGATCAACTTACCCCCGGGGGCAACAATATGCTAGACCTAGTCATTACGAACATGAATGACAGGCTTTCCACACCTGAAGTCAACTCCTAGTTGGTCAGATCTGACCTTAAGCTAATCACCCTAGATATTCACATCCCGCCCCTACCCTCATTAAGGAAACTACGGTAAAAATTTTCACCAAAGCCAACTTCATTCTTCTTAAGACAGAAGTGGTGAACTTCATGACACCCATGCAGATGGACAATACAGTTATGACTGCTGAATCCTATACAAATGCACTCTATAAACACTTACACAAGTGCATGGATCGTGCTATCCCAAACAGAGCTAAGACTCTATCCTCCAAAAAAAGGAAGCTAATCTGGTGGTCCCCTGCCATAAATAAACTCTACAACAGAAGGAAGAAATTGTTGCAAAACAGAGCAAAATCCCATGAGTGGAGGAGCTCCCTGGTCAGCCTCAGCAAGAAGCTGAGATCCCTTGTAAGATCCTCCAAAGCTAGCTATGAAAACAAGACTGCCAGTGATTCTAAAGACAACCACAAAGCATTGTATAGCTATGTCAAGAATTTTAATGGCAACACCCAGATCTGCTCTGAGTTACAGCACAATGGCACAAAAATTACAGAACCGACTGATATTGCCAACATCCTGGCAGATAGGTCCAGTGCTAACTTTTCCCCCCTCTCACCACCTAAAGGGCCCATATCTATACAGGAAGAATGCAGAGTCCCTGTAATCACAGCTTCACAGGTAAAAGCAGCACTCTCTAAAGCCAAAAACACAGCATCCATGGGACTGGACAATATCCCAGGCTGCGTTCTACATGAACTTCAGAACGAACTGGATCCACACCTAAGCACCATGTTAAATCATAGCCTCACATCAGGCTTTGTGCCCACTGAATGGCTCACAGCAACAGTTATCCCACTCCACAAAGGGGGAGCCAACACTGATCCTGGGAACTATCGCCCTATTAGCCTGATGAACCTTGTCTGCAAGGCCATTGAACGTATCATCATGGAATTCATAAACAAAGATATTGGTAACCTCCAAACTTTGGACCCCACCCAATTCAGGTTTGTGAAAGGCAGATCTTGCCTCCTGAACCTGGCTGACTTCTTTGAGGCAGTCACCAAAGCCATAGACGAGGGTAAGGTGGTTCACAAAGCCTATCTTGACCTTGATAATGCTTTTGACACCATCCCCCATTCTGGAATTATAGCTAAACTCACTAAACTAGGTATAAATCCCCATGTCACAACATGGGTTGCTAACTGGCTTACTGACAGAGCCCATACTGTAAAAGTTGCAGACTCCAAATCTGATTTCAAACCAGTGACAAATGGAGTACCACAGGGTTCAGTCCTGGGACCTCTCCTGTTTGGTATCTACTTCTCCGAAGTACAGGCTAACACAGAAGGCCTCTGGCTAACAACGTTCGCAGATGACTGCAAACTAGGAGCTATAGTCAAGTTCCCAAATGATGTGGATACAAAAGGGCCTCACTGAGACAGATGCCTGGTGTCAAGGCCATGGCCTCAAGCTCAATAACAAAAAGTGCATTGTTACCCCCTTTGGTAAAAACTCTGTACCCATGAGCTACCACATAGGCAGCAGCCTTCTTAACACTGAATGTGTGATAAGAGACCTTGGGACCCAGGTGGACAGTAGTCTCTCCTTTGATAATCACATTGCCATAGCAGTCAGGAAATTCTTCTACATAGCACACCTCATCACAAAAGAGTTCTCATCCAGGAAAAATGAGATCATTGTTCCCCTCTACTCAACACTCATTAGACCCATTATAGAGTACAATGCCCCTTTTGGAATGTACCTCACAAGACATCTGCAGCAGCTGGAAAGGCCACAGAAAGTAACTCACAAAGTGAATTACTGGCCTCAAACAGATAACCTACACTGATCATCTCAAAAAACTCCAGCTTTACTCTGTAGCATATCGCCTACTCCGAAGTGATCTCTGCCTAACATATAAAGATATTTCAAACCCAGAGCTGTTGAACATGCTACACATAAAGAAATCCCAATCCTTTGAGCTACATGCTCTAGGGACCTAAACCTTGTCACCACAATAAACAGGACTTGCTGGAGGGATAGATTCCTGTCCCAGAGACTTCCCATACTCTGGAACAAGCTACCCATCTATGTCAAGCAAAGTTCCTCATTAACACTCTTCAAGAAAAATCTTGATGAGTGGATGGGAACTAGGAAATACACCCCAGGGTTCACTTCTGTGGCTCTGCTCGACAGGGGCACAGGAAATTAACATTCTTGTGTTGGCATAAGCCAGGGAGCTTTGTTAGCTAGGCTTACTTAGGCCTGTGGGCTGATAGCCTAGTACCTACTTATGAACCTATGAGCTGTTATTATATTGTTATAGAACATCATATTACAGGTGGTAATAGATCTGTTTTCAACATCTGCATGCTGATATACGGTTTCATGTCCCAAACTATCCAGTTCTGACAATACCTTATCAAATATTACCTTCTCCATTATTTTTCCACAACATAAAAGTAGACTTAAGGGTGTATATGACTCTGGGTTTGTCCTACTCCCCTTTCCTTTAAAAACAGGTTTAATAAGCGCATGTCTCCAATCTTGAGGAATCTTCACATATTTGTATGACGTAATGAATAATAGATATAATGGTACTGTGAATTCTTGCTGAAGTGTTCTCAGGTCATTGTTATTAATTCCGTCTCCTCATTGTGCTTTGTTTGGATTCCATTTGTGCAGTTCTTTTTCAATATAACCTAATTTGATTCCAGTACCTGGGGTTACCTGGATGTCACTAGGACAACTTACTACCCCTTTTGAGGAGCCAAACTGTTTTGCATAAGATTTTGTAAATATATCTATAATCTGTTGCATCTGAGAATACATTTTAGAATCTGCACACAGTTTATCAATTTGTTTGTCTTTACTCCTTCCAAATCTTATGTATCTATAAAAAGGTTTCCTATTATGCTCAATATCTTTATATACATTTTCTTCAAAATTTTCTTGATCTTTTCTCACACTATGTTTAATCTGTTTTTCCAGCTTGTTTATTTCCATTTTCAAAGTTGTAGTTCAACCTCTCTTCCATTTCTTATATTTTTTGTCTCTCACCTTAATTGGATATCTTGTTCTTATGGAAATATATCCACCTGATGTTGTATGCCTAGATCCTGATGTTAAACATTTATTTTATGTTTTGCACTTAATTTCTTTTTCAAAACTTTCCACATTCCATCTGCAGTTTTTCCACTGAACACCTCACTCCAGTTAGTTTTAAATAGTGATTGTGTCGCTTCTATATAATCTGTAATTACCTTTCTGTGCATTGGCTTAGATTTCAGTATGGCAGAATTATCCAACAACAAATTAACCTTTATAACTCCATGATCACTGCACATCAATGGTGGTAAAGCTTGACTTGAAATTACAGTAATTTCTTTGGGAACACAAACAATCCCCCGGACTCTCAAAAGCCTGCATGGAGTGCAAGATGAGTGCAGTAGCTCATGTGTGCAATGTCTGCCGTGCGATCCAGGAACAGCCGGCAGGGGCGTGCACGAGAGCTCCAGCACTAATCTTGCACAGACTAAGCCCTGGTATGCAAATCACCTCATTTGCTAGAGAAATCCATGCAAATGAGGTGATATTGCAATCCAGGAAGCTTGCAATAGTCCGTGCAAGACAAGTGCAATCTGCAGAAATGTACTCGGTTACTAACCGAGTACATTTCTGCAAATTCCAAAACGGAGCTAAGGCTGCATTATTATTTAGGAAGCATGCCAATGGCCAAGTAGAAGGCCATTGGCATTGCAAACTGTAAAAAAAATAAATAAAACACCTTTTATTTTTTTTCGCCAATCTCGACTATGTAAGCATAGGGCAGCGGCACGCATACGGGATTGGGGGAAAATAATAAAATAAACTGAAAATGAGCATTCTAACAAAAGTCAGTATTCTGCCATGCAAATCAATGGCAGGCAAAAGACAACTTGGCCAGTGAGTAGTGGTTGCTAAGGGGGGAGGCTCAGTGCGGGACATGTAACTATGCATTAGTAATCCTATGCAAATGAGGAAAAGGTTAGTGAATCCCAAATTATCCCAGGGTGTGAGGCAGGGCCCAAGAGTGTAAGAGTATAAATAGCTGGGTGCAAGACTAGGATATAGGTGACATCATGTGGGGGTGTCAGGCATACTGTAAGCAGATTGGAGACCTGTGGCTCGCGATTGCTCCTAGGTTAGCACAGCTAAGCTAGGGGTGTGTCTAAACTTGCCTAGCACACTTTACAAAGTGCAAGCAGGTGTGTGCGGCACGCACCAGGTTCTACAGGAAGAAAAAAGAAGTTAAACCAGGAAAAAGCAGCTCTGTGTACATATGCACTCTGTTTGCTTGGTGCGCACATGGGCTTAAACAGGGAGGCAATGGGAAGGGAAAACAGCAGTAGGAAGGTAATCAAGGAGAACTAGCTTAGCTGACAGGTGAAATATATCACAAATAGCCAGTTACACAGGCAGCAGACCAGCCCAGCATATTACTATAAACTATGCAAACACCTTCCCCCCTTGTTTTTACCAAAAACTCTGCACCAGTGGTGTATACAGATGGGAAAATTTTACAAAACGAAAGCAAGAGAAAAATTGTTAGGGGTTGCTTTTGCTATCATAAACCAGAATGTGAAAGAGGTTGAGGGTGGTGAGGATGTGAATGCTGCTGAGCAACCCACAGTGAGGAGACGGAGAAGAGTGTACAGACCCAAGGTAACCTACCAAGGGCTACATGAGCTGGAGATAGTGGAGCACTATAGGGTGGACAGGGACCTCCTACAGCAAATTGTTGAGCTGTGCCCGCCAAACCTCACACACAGAACTAACAGAAGGGAACACATCCCAGTGGATACCAAGGTATGTGTAGGCCTAAGAATATTAGCTACAGGTACCTTCCAAAGGCCAACTGGGGATATGATGGGGATTTCACAGGCATCCGTATCCAGGGTACTCCACCAGTTCTTGGATGCCATGTCAGCACATGTCGGTGAGCATGTATACTTCCCCATCACCTGTGAGGTGTTGGCCAGCAATATGCGTCTCTTCCACCAAATACCAGAATAACCTGAGGTAGTGGGTGCAATAGACTGTATGCACATATGCATTAAAGCACCACCAGGTGAGCGGGGTAGGGTCTACATCAACCCCAAGGGCTTCCCCTCCATCAACTGCCAGGTCATGTGCGATGCCCAGAGCATAATAATGAATGTGTGTGCTGGCTGCCCTGAAAGCTATCACGATTCCCACATCTGGCATCTGATGTAGCTGTACCAGACATTTGTCAATGGGGACATCCCACACGGTCACCTATTGGGGGATGCTGGATACGCACTGGAGCCATGGCTGATGACACCCATCAGAAATGCACACACACCCGAACAAGACCTTCATAACGACGGACACGCACAAACATGAATCATAATAGAGCATGTGTTTTGGATGCTCAAGTCACGGTTCCGGTGCCTGGACACATCTGGTGGAGCCTTTCAGTACTCATCAACTACATGTACCCAAATTGTCCTTGTATGTGCCATGCTACACAGTATGATCCTGTGGGAACAGCTGCAGCAGTATCAGCATGGGGCAGAGCCACACAGCCCCCCACCAGTGCCAAGGCCTGCACAGGCACAGAGTGACTCGGAGAGGAACAACCTGAGCCTGCCCCAGTAGGCAGAAGGAGGTGTGCCCAGTATGCCCTGGCCTTGGCAAAGAGGCAACACATAGCACATGCACTGACACAGTAGAGACCCAGGGAATGACACCTCTCTCCGACTTACACATACAGTAAAAGGGATGCCAAACATGACACTACCTGTGCTCAACAATGAATAGGGAGTGTACTATATGCATCTGACATAAGCAGCCCTGCATCACTACCCTCAATACTGGGACACCCACAAGGTAAGTGACTCACACACGCCAGTCGGGGGGGGAGGCACATACCCAACAACAGTCACAGCCAGCAGGATAGGTGTAGACAAACACAAACAAATGCTGTACTATGGCCTCTGAATGAGCCCCATGGGTAACCCCTATCCCAGCCCAACACAGACGGACTACAGCAGGCCAGCCAGATGGATGTCAGTTGTGAAGGCTAGGAAGTCAGAAACTAATATGTAGGTAGTGAAAGCTACGATCTGTAGTACACTGGTATGCCTCTAGCCAGCATGATAGGTACAACTACAGACTGAAATGGTGTACCTGACATACAAGTACAGTCCTAGCAACTGTGTAAAAGTGTAAGGTGTGCCCCACCATCCTATGTACACTTATAGTAACAGTCAGGTGTGCCCCCCCACCCCTGTCTAGAAATGTAGAAACAGTTTGGTGTCCCCCCACCAGCTAAGCAGAAATGTAGCAACAGTCAATGCCAAATGACTGATGTATACCCTGCAGACACAGCATGCTACCTGTCAGTGTACAACACAAAGGTCAGCACCGCAGTACAGACCACCTGGACATGATCCACACATGCAGTATAGATGGCCATAATGGGCATGATCACACACTTAAACACTAGAAGGCCATGTCAGCAAATAACAGTGGACCAGACATATCTGGCAGTTGCAGTTCTCAGTGCAAACACATGTCAGTATGCACCACTCCTGCCTTGCACACACAGTGGATAGGAATACATACATATATGTAAGGACAACATACTATAGTAAGCCAAAGGTAGACAGACATAGATGTGTTGAGGAGGATGACTGTGACAAGAAGACATCTGGGTCTGTCCCACCCACCACACAGCCAAAGGGCCCCAAACACATGATGTGCAGGTGTCACTCACTGCAGATATTAGCCACCAGTATCTGTCAGCATGACGGCGTGTTGCACGTGCCAGCTGTGCAACATGACTGTACAAGGAAGATGTCATCTAGTAGCTGTATACATGTACCTGTGGCATATGACCCTGTGTGTGCCCGCATGTAGCATGACAACCCCTACATGAATGGGTTACAGCCCATGCACACACCGCCCTCCCCATAGCAGTATCATGACAAGCTTGCTGAGGTCATCCAATGTGAAATACACCTTTGGGGGAGCTGTAGCTCAGTAATCCTTATGGTGCATTTCATAACTGTGTACTGTTGTACTGATAAACTCATTAGGTAGTAGTCCTAACCGCAGACTTGGCAACTGTGTGAGTGTATGTATGTGTGCGTGTCTTGGTCACTGCGTGTGTAGAGAGAAATGCTTTCTAGGCTACTCACACTCAGTACAGTTCATATACACAACATTGGCAAGGCTGCAGGTGTCACGCACCTAGAAATACACCTCTGGGGAAATCATAGCCCAGTAATTTCCGTATTGCGTCTTGTAACTGCGTACTACTGTAGTGTGATAAAGAAGTGAGGTAGGTGCTCTAAACCCAAACCTGGCAACTGTCGGTGTGTGAATCTGTGTGTGTCTGACTGAGTAGAGAGCAATGTTTTTTAGGCCACTCACACCCCGTACAATACACATACCTGTCTTTGGTAAAGCTGCTGATGTCGCTCACCTAGAAATACACCATTGGGCAAATCATAGCCCAGTAATATCCATAGCACACCTTCTGTGTACTGCTGTAGTGTGATAAAGTATTGAGGTAGGTGTAATAACCCCAGACCTGGCAACGGTGTGTGAATCTGTGTGCGTGTGTCTGACTGAGTAGAGAACAAAGCTTTTTAGGCTACTCACACCCCATACAATACACATACTTGACTTTGGCAAGGCTGCTGATGTCACTCATCTAGAAATACACCTCTGGAGAAATCATAGGAGAGTAATCTCTGTAGCACGCCTTGTAACTGCGTACTGATGTAGTGTGATAAAGTAGTGAGGTATGCTTTCTAACCCCAGACCTGACAACTGTGTGTGTGTCTGACTGGGTAGACAGCAATGCTTTTTAGGCCACTCGCAACCCATACAATACACATACTCGACTTTGGCAAGGCTGGTGATGGAAATACAACTCTGGGAAATTAATACCCCAGTAATCCCTGTAGCATGTCCTGTAACTGCGTACTGCTGTAGTGTGGTTTAGAACTGTGGTAGGATTCCATCTCCACCCATGGCAGTTCTGGATGTTTTCTGTGTTTTGCAATGTCTCTGTATGGAGCAATGCATCATAGGCTACTCACTCTGAGCACATTTCAAATGCCCTACATTGCCAATCCTGCTGATGTCATTCATTGTGAAGTAAAGCTTTGGGGAAAAAGTTCTTTAGTAATCCCTGTGGTGCGGCCTATAACAGCTCCATGCTGTAGTGTAATATAGACCTCAGTCAGGGGTTCTATACCCGTGGATGTTTTGTGTGTGTCTCACTGTCTGTGTAGGGACCAATGCATTTTAGGCTAGTCACTTGCAATACAGTTAAAATGCGCTACTTTGGTAATCCTGCTGATGTCATTCACTGTGAAATACACCTTTGGGAAAATAGTACTCCAGTAATGTCTATGGCATGTACTATAACTGCGTAGTGCTGTAGTGTAATAAAGTAGTTAGGTAGGGGTTCTACTCCCAGACATGACAAGTGTATGTGTGTGTGTGTGTGTGTGTGTGTGTGTGTGTGTGTGTGTGTGTGTGTGTGTGTGTGTGTGTGTAACTCGTATCCAGTGTAGAGGTGAGTGTGTGTCAACTGTGGGCATTATGGAGGGGGTTTTGCTAATTTATTATATGGTGGCCCTACTATATATCACAATGTCATCCATACAGGGATAACAGATATAAATTAGCTGGGAGGCTGGGGTGCAAAGCCATACCCATACATGTGACATCAAGGCAAGACAATCCAAGTTAGCAACCCCACTATTACCCAGAGCACACACTCAACCCATGTGTCACATGAACACACATGCCTAGACAGCAGCCAATATGTGGGTAGTACACTGCATATTGGCCACTGATGGTAGCTATGCAGTGATAGCAGTGGGCTACAGAGGGTATGTCACCCTGCCCATCTGTCCAATGTGCACATACATGCAGACAGTGCACCTCTACCATGTTCCCCAATGGACACCTGCACCACCTGTGGTGCCTTCACATGTGACTCACAACGGATATACCATACCTGACAATATGTCCTGTATGGACAGATGACACTGACATCAGGGAATGTTGTTGGCATGCCATCAATGTAGGTGAAGGATAAATCTGCTGCCCATTACCAGTTCCTGCTACAGGTGGGCAAGACTAGCACATCTGATGATAATCTGTGTTCGCAACATGGGCCAGACACCCCAGGTACAGTTCCACATGTCACTATACATGCATGAAGGAGGTGTGCACATCCCAGATACCATCCATGTCATGGACTAAGGAACACATACATGGCATGTGGTGTACAGCATTGGCCACACACAATAGTCACCCAGGTGACTGGAAGAGGATGCAATACCCACCTGTGTGGGCAAATGCAGTAACTACAGGCCTGATGCAGACTATTGCATGTGGCCTGTTGCCAAGGTATACCCATCGCCTACCCTTGTACAGCCTGTTGGCACAGTTGACCCCCACACACCCGTGTAGACATGCACCCATGCATATCAGAACTGGCACCCTGTGTGTTCTTGTGTGTGTGTTGTTTGGTGTGTATGTCCACATCCACATTCACTAGAACCCCCCCAGGGCATACTGAAGCATGCTGTCTGATGTCTGACATCTCCTCATACTCTTTGCCCATACGACCACTGTATGGCCCGTGTGTTGCATGTGATACCTGCACATTGATGTGCTGTGGCAATCCCACTAGTGATGAGTTGCACTCATGTCCCTGCCAAGTGTGTCAATGTGTGTGTGTTCCCATATGAGTTTGCCTGTGTTGATGCTGGCACCTGTTCATGCAGACAGGCACATTTACAACACCTACCGTATATCTACTGTATCCCTGTTGCAGATGTCACTTACCCTCACATAAATGTTCTGAGTGCTCCACATCAGGTAACCCATGTGGTGCATCCAATAACTGCATCAAACTGTGATAGCACTACATAGTTGTCGGGGGTTTGATACCCTGTGCTGGTAAGTGTGTGACACAAACATGCTTCAGTTTTACACTTCCACCCCTCCCTGACATGTATTTGCCTCTGTCTGCCTCCCCCACTCCCTCTCTGGTGGATGTGGAGACCCACACCTGCCTTGCTTAGGCAGCAACATGTGTATTTTATGTGATGCTCATGATCAGCTGATGGCCTTTGCATGAATTGCAGCCCTCCCCTAGCTGATTGCATGTGGAACAGCTGTGGTAACAATCCTATAGCCAATTGCATGGAAACACATTCCAATACCTGGGAACATCATGATGGTTTTGGGCCTTTTCAGTCACTGTGAGCAGGAACTAGATCTGTTGTTTGGCAAACAGCATCTCAGATGGATTGGGGATTTACCTCTAACAACATACACTGAGGAAAGAGGGCAAAAAACAGGAGTGGTATGTGCTTGACCTGACTACAGACTGTAAGTGCTGCTATACTGCATTTGGAGTAATGTTGGTTTAACAGTGTTTGTCTGGATATTTCTGTCATGCATGCAGTAATACCTGCCATGTCAGTTCCATGTATATGAGGTATCTCCATCTGCAGGGTCATCTGCAGACTGGGCAGTGTTGTGCCTATGGTTTCATGTGTTAGCCACAGTGCATTTCTCTGTGGAATGCAGATGGTAGTGTGAGGATTGCAGTCTGTAGATGGTGAAGGCCATCACAGTTACTGACTTCATATCCCTCATAGGACATATGTTGCAACAAACACAGTTACAATGGAAAATATACAAGGTTATAACAGCAACATGTCTATACTGGCCCTGTGTATATACTGTGCCACACCACTGTTAACGTTTGTACATATGGCATGCATGAAATGGTGCATATGTGCTTTATGCCATAAATAGTGTCATCATATCTGATAACAAGCCAGTGATATAGCAGAGTGCTACACATGTCATGCACAGTAGGGGTTATACTTTGTGACATAAGCTGGACATTCCATGGATGTTTGTACAGCACTGAGGTCTGTGTAGTGATGGTGAATGTCGGCAGTGTGTGTATTGTTAATATGTACTTTAGCCTGTCTACAGATTGTGGTAGATGTCATTGTCCTAGCTCCCCTTCTATCAGATGTCACATGCTACCCCACTGTATGGTACCATTTTGCCATACATGTTTGTAGGGCCATACACACACATGTCCCATACCACAGACAGCCATCAGACCAAACTATGTAGCAGCCAGAATATGTAGGGAAATTCTGTGAGTGGCTCAAATGAGGATGGTGTAGAACAGATAGTCCATATACTGTAATATTATGCTAGCCTACCATATGTGGCTGCGGCTGTGTTCACATTGGTTGTGGTTATGCACTGTCACACACGTGCATCTTACCCTGTGCTGTGACATGGCTGTTGAACCTGCTATGTATGTAGGTACATGTGCATTCCCCCATATGAGATGTAGGCCAGTGTTGAGCCAGTCTGCCTGTAGCCTGCACAGTGCAGTGTTACATTCCTAGCAGCTTAGTGTACTTAACCAGTGGGATGTCATGTGCAGATACTTGCCAGATGTACTGCTGCCGGGCCTCCCTTAAACGTCATGTATGTCAGACAGAGCAGTGGGATGCTGTACAGATGTATGTCAATATCTAGTGGGTAGTATGTGTCATTGGCACCCCTGTACCAGCAGTCATTATGTGTCAGGCCAGACAGGAATGTGTGAATCCAACACCTATGGTGCCAAATGTATACCAGTTGTTATGTGTTATACCCATCTACATGGCTGTCTACATCCATATTGTCAAGCCTGGTACGCTTGTGGTGCACTAAGGGAAAATGTGTATACCTCTGGACTGTACAGGGTATGTCCAAAGTTCCATATATAGTGGCCATTATCTCTGCTGCATTCCACAGGGGCATTACATGCTAGCAGTAGTACTTTACAATGATTTCCATAGGATGTCTGTCAGTAGCCAAAGGCACACATGCTATAAGCAGATTTCAGCATCCACACACACCATGTCTGTGAAGACAATCCCAATGACAGTAGCACCAGTCTAGTAATATACCTGTTACACATACCTGACATCTACTTGCACTACGACATTGGGACTGTAGGGGCTGGGGTACGGCTACACTCCATGTGCAGGACATATGGTGGAAATATAAGTACATATACCTATCCAGATAGCCATATATATATATATATATATATATAATGACACATGTGTACTACATTGCATTACCACTATCATGGCACCCACCCACTATAAATCCCTACAGCATGCGGCCGTGGTCCCCTCACATTTCCTGTGTGATGGACATTTGTCCTGTGTGTGGGCATCAGTGATACAGACAGCAGGTAGCAATACCTCTTACAGGAGAACATGCACACTCAGAGCGGACACATATTTGAAGGAGGTTTAGGAACTACAGACAGAGGGTAGAGTTGTGTAATGCTTTGCATAGTACTGGTGTTACAGGGTGTGTGTGTGCGTGTGTGTGTGTGTGTGTGTGTGTGTGTGTGTGTGTGTGTGTGTGTGTGTGTGTGTGTGTGTATACTAGTGTACCTTGGAATTCAGTCTGTCTGCATAGGTCACTACTGTGGGCCTACCTCTTGCTGGGCAGAGGTATGCCTATCATGTGTTGTCCATCCACCACACAAGCCCTGTGTCAGATATGACACTGGCAGTGTGTGTGTTGCGTGCTACCAGTACATGGCTACATCCATGTCTATATCTAACCTCAATTCCCTGACTAAGGGTATGTTGCAGACTATCCTGTAACACCAGCACCTTGCTTAGTGCACGGCAACATTGTTCCACATATATGCCTGTGTTCCAGCCTCTGTCCCCCATCGACATACCAAGCTGTGCACATTTGTCATGCTGTTGGGGGTTGTTCTGTAGTGGGCTGTGAGTATATCACACTGCCATTAGTACACTGCTGTTGCATCCCCCGCACATACACTGGGGCTGGGGCCATATATGTGTGGGCATCGCCTACACAACACATGTGCGCCCTTATGCACTACAGAGTGTATGTAACAGTGGTATATGGTCTTGTATTATTGAGTCCAGGTGGGGAGCACCATAAATGACCTAGGCTGTTACAAATATGGGGGTATCAGGGGTGAGCTGCCACAAGGTATGTGGATGTAGAGTACCGTATACTCCACCTATATTGCAATTACTTACATGACTTGGGGGTACTGCAAGCCTACTGCCTCCTGCAAAACAGACTGTTCTGTGCGTTATGCCTTGTTATGTTCTGGGTACAACCCATTTGATCACAAAATGTCTTTACCTCCTAAGGAGATCGTACAGAGTGTAGATAGAGACTGCTGAACTCAACAACTGCAGTATATACTGTTGACTGTGTAGTACCCTGTGGCCCAATCTGTCGGCACTATTGTACATTCTGAAGGGCTTGGCTTGGACTGCAACAGTTGTGAACCTTTCCAGACTACTGTATAAGTGTAACTGTTTCACAGTTGCAGTACTCCGTTTATATGGTTGTCAGTATTTGAACAGCTATATGATATGGCATATAGGACCATTATGGTACACATATAAAGGAGTCCCATTTCTGCAAACTTGTGTGTGGTGTCTTTCCTATGACCTTTCTATGGATATATGTTGCAGGCAATGATTGACATTAATATGTTTAGCCCATACACTGTCCAGTTGTTCAGGTGTTAACTATATGCATACTGGCTGTTCCATATTGTGTGCACCTCCTACATATGTATCTGACTGTACATATATCTGTGTGTGTATGTGTAGTTACATGAATATATATATATATATATATATATATATATATATATATATATATATATCTGTATCAGCATATATGTGTATCTGCATCCTGGGGACGTTGACGGCTTCCACATATTACATGTCCTGTGGGAGGCAGACTGTACTTGGTAGTGTATTGCAGGGTACAGGTGATTGGCTGTGGGGGGATGCCTATTCGTACAAGACTTATAGTGTGTGGGGCCTCTCAACCCCACTAACGGTGCATGTGGACATAGGTGTATTTGTTAATCTGCAATTACTATCTACAGATGTATGGCCATATATACCTATATAGATATATTTATCTGCTAAGTGATATATATGTATATGTGCATAGATAGCGATATATATGTATATAGAGGTAGTAAAACAAGATATATATTTGAATACATGTGTATCTATACATATATGGGTATGTTGTATCTGTTAATGTTGCACTATAGTTACACACTCTGACATCTAGATGTTGGTATACATTCTCTGTACTGTTGCATGACATGACTGGCTGATATGTTTCTGAAACATTGAATATCCGTGTACCTGTCATGGCTTAGTGGTACATCGGTTTGTCTAGGGTGTTCAGGGTCCTTGGTTTGAGCTTTGCCAGAGTTGTTTAATTTGTTGGTGGCCAGAACATGGCCTGTTGGATAGAGAGTGATTAAGGCAACATAAAGCAGTTGTATGTAGGTTTGTGTGTTCTGCCCAGCAACAAAATAAACAGGTCCTGCAAGGCTCATAACCAGGACCCTGCACATCATACACAAAGTGATTTACCACTAAGCCATGGCACATATGCATAATCATGATGTTTCCACATACATATCATCCAGCCCAGGTATACAACACTACAGAGAATGTATTCCACCATGTAGATGTATATGTAGATATAGGTATAGACATATCTATATACATATACATATATATATATATATATATATATATATATATATATATATATATAAATATATATATATAAATACATATACAAATACATATACATATATATATATATATATATATATACATATATATATATATCAACCAATACATACATATATACACAGATACGCATACAGACATCGATATATATGTATATATCCACATGTCCACATATAGACAGCACTAGGAATGCGTATATGTCAGCTTATATATGGCTCACCTTTCAAAGGGAGAGATCCATGTGTCCGGAAGTTGGTAAGCCTAAAGTGTGTTCTCAACATTGCACAATCCTGCAATACATGCATAGAAAGTGCAATGTGCGAATGTCAGTATGCATTTGCTCATTGCAGATTAGGCAATTTGGTTGCGGATGCCACTATAGTGGGGATTGGACTTGTCAAATGCAGAGAATACAACCTGAACCTGGTATAGCTCCTTAACCCAATCATGACAGGTGTAGATGACGGTTAGGAGGTGCACAATGCCTATGTAGATCATAGCAGGCTTTTGTACACCATCCCACTTGTAGGAATGTGTGTAGTTGTTACGGGATATACCTCCGTTCACAGGATATGTTTCCATCAGGACTACTTGGTATATGCCAACATACCACAGGCACCATCCCGTGGGCATACAGTCCTTCACAGGTCATAGATGTGTCAATGCCCTCCTCCACACTGTTGAGGTGTGCAGCACTACTGGGGTTGCTATAACTCACTGGGTGTGGCTGTTGTGGACACAACTGCCATAATTGCAGTTACTGTTGCATCTATCCCCCCACATAGCTGAGTGTAATACTGTACAGTGTATGTAATCAGGTTGTTAGTTGTTGTCTACACCATTCACAGAGGTTGAGCACCTCACACCTTCAGAAGTGTAGGACTATGCCACTGGCATTGGCCCACACATATTTCTTAGGTGAGGATCGCAGCAGAGTGGGGAGAGGGACATACAGCCTTCTGCTAGCATGTTCAATGTTATCCACATTGCAGACTGCATATATAGCACTGTGTGGTTGTGCCTATCCTGTCTTGGTGGGATTACATGTGCAACAGATTTGTTACCTGCATGGGGACATACCTCCATGTGTACATTCCTGTACCTGTACTGCATCCTAACCAAAGGCACTGTGTGTTGTACCCAGCCATGACAAGTGTACCACCCGCTACACTTACTGGTGTCCACTGTAGAAGGACTGCTGACACCACTACACCGATCAGCCATGCGGCACATAGACAAACACAACACAATCCGAACAGATACTGGTGACAACAATAAACATTGTTAATTAAAGCTATGATGCATCATGGCTGCACAGCTGCACCTTCCAAGATATTAGCATTTCACTTTACTGCTGACAACATACTATATATCATTCCATTGCTACACTGTTGTACAGTCACCCTGTGCATGAGAACCAAGTTATCCTGTCCCTGCATCAATGTTATGGATGTCAGGCAGTGGCACAGGTATCATCATATGCACAGGGTGTGTTGTTGATTTGTCAGAGGTGTAGGCTGAGCCATACAATTGACAACATGTGTGTGTTTGTGTGTGTGTGTGTGTGTGTGTGTGTGTGTGTGTGTGTGTGTGTGTGTGTGTGTGAGGTGGCTGAGTATTGTTATTGGCCACTGGTGATGTCATGTACGTAGGTATGTGGTTGCCTTAGGTTCGTTGTTTATGTGTGTGTGTCTGCATGCACACAGTTTCTCCATGTTGCTGCCCTATACAGGGAATTATGGGACAGCTGCAGACTGTACCTGGCAGGGTTTGCAGTTGACCATCTCCGGCCGTAGACATGGGAACTGTGCCTGGTAGGGGTGCTACAGGCAGTATCAGGTACAGAGCCAGACTGACTACTGTCACCCGAGTTTGACAGACATCCACTAGATCCATGTCCCTCCTGGGACAGGCCAGGGCCATGTGCATGTGGTCTGCTCTGACAGATTGTGGACAGCCCACCCACAGTGCTGGGGCTGGTACTGCCACTACTGGAGCGGTTGTGACTGTTTGGACGTCCAGGGCAACCTCCAGCTGCTGGTGTTGCTGGCATATGTCCACATGGCCGTCGCAACCATCCCGCCCTGTCCTGATGCATGGACATGACATTTTGGATGAGTTCCAATGTCTCACCCCTCCGTCTATCCATGACCTCAGTGTAATTACGGATGGCACCTGCTAGGGCACGGATGCTGTCAGTTACAGAGGTGTGATGAGCCCTCTACACCCTTAGACCCTGCCTGGTGTACTGTTCCATTCATGCCTGTACCTCCATGCAGTCTGGAACATGCGTGTGGTTGAAAAAGATGTTGCACGTCTGCTAGGTGCATGATGACCAGCAGTGCTCCTATGAGCATCCCTGCACATCTGCCTATGTCATACCCCGCCAGACATTTGGCTATGGCTGCTGTGTCCTGACTTATGTGCCAAAGATACCACACTGTCCTGGCCCATGCCAACCGTAGGCTGTCCCTCAGCTAGGGCCAATGGTGATCAGTTGTGTAGAGGTAGTGTTATTATGTGCATGGATGGTGTAGATACGTGTGTGTTGTCAATTGGTGGTACAGCTGCAGCCCCTGATGACCCTTCATGTGCCTCAACATATCAATCTTCATGGTCACTGTCTGTACCAGTGACATCAGATTCCCTGCGGGGGGCCCCAGCCCCACCTCGCCACCTGTAAGGGGAAAACAGGGAACAGACTGTAAGACCTGTACAACACTGCTAAACAGTAAATACACACACACACACACACACACACACACACACACACACACACACACGCACACACACACACACACACGTGTGTGTGTATACATGGCCACACACACAGACATACACACATGCAGTTGACATACATGGCAACCCATACACTACACCAGACAGCACCTACAGACAACTCCTCCAACCCCATAACACACACAATAGCAGGTGATGGTGCAGTACAGTATCACACACATACATGTAATTACACACATGTCAGCATGCAGGACATGTGTGGCAGAACAGCATGAGGTGCAACTGTAGTCAATTCCCGTTACCAACATTATACATGTCTGTGATGCATGGCTTATGTTTGTAGGTGATGGCCCTCCCCCTGGAACCCACTGCAATCATGTCCACAGCATTGCTGTGCATCTGTTCAGCACCCTGGCATGTACTGTGCACAATACCTCACGGGTGTACACACCATTGCAGGATGTGTCTCTGTGTGTCAGGTGTGTTTCTGCTGCTAATCACAACCTCTGTGTGTTCCTGGATCATGTGTGGACACGTGTTTAGTGACTGCTTGATGTGTATTCATATATGTCATCATCAGTGGTGCATGTATGAGTGATATATTACCATTAGACCAACCACAGAGATACTGTACTGTACCTATGGTGAGTGTAGACCATTATTGACCATGATTGGGCCCTGGCTGATGTTGCCTGTGGTACACATTGGTTCATAGGTGAGTACTGGTCTATTGGTCCTGGGGCCTACATAAGCCTAGCCACAGGGGTTCCCTGCCATGCACCACCCACTAATGTTATTCCCCTGTGACCCTGTCAGGCTGTGACACAAACATGGTACCCAGGGTGTATTCCCCATTCCCCATCCAGTTGCCAAGTGTTTCTGTCAAGAGGGCCAATGAGTAGCATTGCCTGACATGTATGGGTAGTCTGTTCCAGAGTGTGGTGCTTCACCAGGACAGGGCCCTATCCATCCAGTATGTTCTGTCTAATGTGTTGATTAGGTTTAGGAACCTGGAGCATGTGTTAGCAGAGGGAGTGGGATGTCATTATATGTAGCATGTTCAACTGCTCTGTGTATGACATAGCTGTGTATGTTGGGTAGATGTCAGCTGTGCCTGGGCAATGTGCACTGGTGTGTAACCACAGTTGTCTGAGATGGACTGTGTATTGCATGTGTTTGAGGCTGGCAATCCCATTAGTGAGGTGTGTGCTTTGTCAATGCACATGTAGAGCATGCATTATGGGTAGGTGTGTTAGATGTGTACATGGCCTACACCTTAGCTATGGCATGCACAGTGAATTGCCAAGCATAACCTTAAACCCCACTCACAGGCATCCGGTCGCTGCCTTGCTGGTTCTCAGAGGTACCTACATTAACATGGGATAGAGTTGATGTCAGTGGCCACAGCTGTGGCATTGCTACAGGGTGGCTGCAATGTTACAGTACAACAACAGCTGAAGTCCACAGTAGTACAGTTTATGCATTACTGCTTATAGGTACTGCACAGCAACATACCCCACATCTCACATAAGCATGGTCTACCTGTATAGATGCATAGACTACAGTAGTCTACTGATATGCCCTGGAACCTTACCTGCATGCTCAATGTGTGGTGTGTGAGTAGCACCCACCTCCATGAACGTATCGGTCTGGAGCTCTTGTCGAAGGGCAGATGCTACCAGGCTGATGAGCAGATCCTCCACTCTGGTGAGGGGGGGATGGATGTTATGGCTCCTCCTGTTTCAAGGTGGTTACCCCGCATGGCAGTGGCATGATGTTGTACTTCCCGGAGCAGGTCACTACAGTGGTGGTGGACCTGCTGATTGGTTCGGCTGTGCAACTCCACCTCATTCACCCTGCGGACTACATCAGTCCACATGGCTGTTCTCTCCTGATGGTCCATGCCTGTTCATGAGAAGAGCAGTTGATAGTTGTGGATGACGCTGGTGATGATGAGCTCCTCCTCAGTGGCACTCTATGTGGGGTTTCTTGGGTGTGCCATATTCCCTGAAAGACATAATGATGGAAGTATGTCTGAGCAACTCATATGTCAAGTTTACCATAATACAATACACATATCAGTCTCCCGCCACCATATCAGCTCCAACATAATTTTCACACTACGCTAGTGGTATGTGTCCGCTATATGTACCATTGGGCCATATATTGTATTGTACAACACTTTCTGCTATGTGGTTATAGACATGCGCCCTGTGGGGACAGTAGAGTTGCAGGGCAGTTACAGGGCATTTCACTTGCATGCCAATGTCACTGCCACTATGTTTCCACATATGCATGTGGTAGGCCTGCTATGTGATTGCTACACATCTGCCATTCTGTAGTACTGGGGATATCTATGCATGCTGTGGGACATGTTCTGGGATTGTGTGGACTATTACAGCTCACATATGTTCCATGACAGTTACCCACTGCATGTGTAGGGGTTATTTGACAGCAGAAACACCACTCCAACCTAATGTGGACATGTTACCAGTCCACATCACATCCGTGGTACACCAAGGAACCTCATTATCTATTGGTCCATCACTACCTGCACGTAGAACCACATCAGGGGATAGTGCCCCCCCCCCCATGGAGCACACACAGACATGTGTCTGTCACCCAGGTAGGTCACGGGTATTGGGCATAGGAAGGTCCACAGTGACATGAGGTATGTGCTACATCACCTGGAGGCATGCAGTATACATACACAAGGTTCAACATGCATGTCCCTCCTGCCCAGCGCACAGCCCAGGCACCTTTATGTCCATGTAGATGCTGTCATGACTGTCCACGGGTGAGCACCATGTTCCCTTTGTTCCCATGTGGGGGCTCAATGGCCTCCACATTCCAAATGTAACTACCCGTCCACAGTGTTTAACATCCACATGTGTCATATACCAGCCCTGTATGCTGTCTTGTTTGTCACCCAACCAGACCTACATACCAATATGTGCCTAATACCCTTCAACAACATATATATCCCACCATCCCATACAATTGCAATGTGTTCCCAACATGGGTTACACACCTCACTCCACACTCCTCCACACTCCTTCTTGCAGCCATGTACTGGTGTGTAGGTATGTTATGTATTGATGTGTGATGTTCTCTCACACGTCATGGCAGGGAAAATGTATTGACATATATATATATATATATATATATATATATATATATATATATATATATATATATATATATATATATATATATATATATATATATATATATATATATATATATATATATATATATATATATATATACATACACACACACACACACACACACACACATATATCTGCCAGTATGTATATATATATATATATGTGTGTGTGTGTGTGTGTGTGTGTGTGTGTGTGTATGTATAAATACATATGTGCATATATGTGTAGATATAATTTTGTTTTGTTTATATACCTATATAAATGTATAACTGTCTGAGGTTCTGTACACATACACATATGTTAGTATGTATCACACATATATGTATCTGTATTTGGGGTGCATACGCATACGAACATCTGGACCACACTCATGTACCCACTTTACTTCACAGCTGAACTGTTCTGCCTTGTTGCAACACAGACAGGTGTCACGTGAACACAGACTAACATTAGGGGGGTATATATGGTGAGAAACTTTAGATAAGCATATCATACTGCTATGGCAATTGGGCATACTATGCTACACTTTAACATGACTGTCCTGCAGGTGGTGTGGTCTCTCACCCATGTGTCTATCATGGCTATATTAATACCCCCACCAGGCATTGGCCACAGTAATTTACAGGACACAGATATCATGGGTCACATCTTTGCCATTCAGCGCTGGTCTGCACATTTGACAGGTATGTCCCACTGCCCACAGGAGCTGATACTACTGTCCAGTACAGTTGTTGAGCACAACATCATTACAGGAACAAGTACTGATGGCACATATACATCCTTTCACAGTATACATCCTATTATTCTATGCCATATACTACATGCCAGTAAATGCATATCTGTTTCACATACCTGTTATGTTTTTTTCTGCTGTAACACAACCCTGAGCTTTGTGAACATTCTTGAAGTTCTCTCTCTCTCTCTCTCTCTCTCTCTCTCTCTCATTCTCTCCAGTAGAGTGATTGAGCTGGTTTGCATAGATTGCAGCATGATTTTATTGGTATTGCACATGATCAGGTGGTGGCCTCTGCACCAGTGTCCACCAGTTGCTATTGCATGCAGACTGCTTTGTAGTACTTCAGATAACCACTGTCATGGCAACCCTGTACTATAAATTGCTGCCTTCTTTGGGAGTTGTCCCTTCACCTTTACAGTATGGATGACATCCTTCCTGTGTGTGGACATCAGTGTTACATACAGCAGGTAGCAATACCTCTTACAGCAGAACCTGCAGACACAGGCCAAATCCACATTTGGGTAAGGTTCCAGATGTACAGACAGAGTGAGTAGTGTTGTTGTGTGCAATGTATATTGCTGTTCTTACAGGATTTCTGTGCACATGGTACTTTTTCATGGAATGTTGTCTGTCTGCATAGCTCTTAACTGTGGGCTTATCCATATGATACCCGGGGGACTGGCTGTTAGGTTTTGTCTGTGCACCACACAGGTATTGTCCCAAATATATCTGTGGAATTCTGTCTGTTGAGCGCTATCAGTACATGGCTACATCCATTTGTATTTCAATGTTGTATCCCTGCATAAGGGTATGCTGCAATGAATCCTGTAACACCAGCAATTTCCAGAGTGTGTAACAGCAATAATGCAAATATGGCCCTATGTTTCTGCTTCTGTCCTCCACATATATGCCAGTCTTTGTCCTGCTGTGATACAGGAAGGGTTGATAGGTAATCGCCTATCATTATTTACCGCCATCATTACTGCTATCATCCCAGTCATGTCATGGACTCCCACACCAACTGTTGGGCCATGTCCATATATATGGGGGCAATAGATGGAGAACACATATGTGCTCTTGTACATTCCTGAGGTAAGTGTGTGGTACACAGTGTTCCTTGCCCTTGTACAACCTTTTATGGGGGGGGGGGTTCTTTGCAATTAACCTAGGCTATAGCACCTTTCCAGTGATATAAATGTTAAGAAGAGGGTCATTCAGTGTGATAGTGAGATGTATATATATATATATATATATATATATATATATATATATATATATATATATATATATATATGTGTGTATATGTATCTATAGATATATACATCTGTATACATATATATATATATATATATATATATATATATATATATATACATACATACATACATATATGTACATACATACGTATGAACATATACAATTGCTGTTATATGATTCTTGTGAGTTTTATGTATATATATATATATATATATATATATATTTAGATATATACATCTATATATATATATATATATATATATATATATATATATATATATATACATACATACATATATATATGTACTTACATACATATGAACATATACAATTGCTGTTATATGATTATTTGTTAGTTATATATATATATATATATATATATATATATATATATATATATAGCTGTCTGTCTACATTTACAGATATATATCTGTCTATATGTCCATGCATGTTCAGCTCATATTTTGGCCTGTTCCTCATTCACTTGGGAATTGTCATGGATGATCACAGCATTGAAGTCAGTAACTAGTGGCAACACTTTTGTGTTTCAGACTTCATCTCCTTCTACATATGTGTTCTAATACATATAACTGTGTAACTAGCAAAATTTTAAGTATAACAAAGCATTAGTTGACATATATTCCTGTTTGTACCCAACGTGTGGCATACTCTGTCCAAACTTCTTGCATTAACAGGTTATGTGGTGTGATAATAATGCATTTCCTGCACTGTTGACTGATTGTGCTGCAGGATATGTTTGTGAAAACTTCAGGCTATGTATATCTGCATGGTTTAGTGGTAAATCACTTTGTGTATGGTGTGCAGGGTCTTGGGTTTGAGCCTTGGAAAGGCAGTTTCTTTTATTGCTGAGCAGAACAAGGGACGTTGGCTACAGAGTGATTGAGACACTTTTAAGCAGTTGTAAGCAAGTTTGTGTGGGTTTGCGCAGAGCTAAGCAATGCCTACACAGGTTAAGCAATTCAGCAGCTAACTGAGTATAACAAACTGTAACCAGACTTTTGCAGTGCTTACCTCCACACAAACCCATGCAAACCTGCGTACAACTGCTTTCAAGTGCCTTAATCACTCTGTATGCATCGGCCCTTGTTCTGCCCAGCAACAAAATAAACAACCTCTGCTAGGCTCAAACCCAGGACCATGCACACCACAGCCAAAGTGATTTACCTGTAAGGCATCTCAGATATACATTACTGTTCTGTATTCACAAAAATAACATCCAGCCCATTCATTCAACAATACAGAGAATGTATTCCAACATGTAGATGTATGTCTGTGTGAAAATATATTAATGTCTAAACAGATACAACATATTGATATATGTATATATATATATATATATATATATATATATATATATATATGTGTGTGTGTTTGTGTATATACATACATACATACACATATATGTAAGCAGATATTTATATCTATATATTTATATACAGACATACATCTGTAGATAAGGTGGGAACATAGCAGAAACATATATGTCCACATGCACCATTAATGGGGTTGAAAGGCAAAAACAACATACATCATGCACAAATAGGTATTCACCCCCCCCCACAGCCAAACACATCTGCCCTGCAATGCACTACCAACTGTTGCAGATCCCATAAACAGGACATTACACAGCAAGGGCACAGGATGTTAACAGTACTCCATCCCACCTGTATGACGTCAGGCTGGTATCAGTAACATATCATGCAGTACAGTCAGGCTCATAATGACTCCTATTTTGCAGTCATCTTTTACCTTTGTTAGCCAGAGTCCCGTACTGTTGGCCTGTACTTCAGAGATGTGGATGCCAAACAACAGTGGTCCCAGGACCAAATCCTGAGGTACTCCACTTGTCATGTCTCTGAGGATGGATTTGGAGTCAGTTACACCTACAGTTTGGGTTCTGTCAGTAAGCCATGTGGCAAACCATCGAGTGGCATAGGGATGTATGGCCGGATTAATATGTTAATTTATTTTTTTATTCTATTTATTATTTTTTATTTTATTTTACATTTGTTGACCGGGCTAGTCTAGCTGGACATGTATCCGTTTTCAGTAGAGGCCCGGGGAGAAAAGCTCCAATACAAGAAGTAAAAAAAAATACTTTAACCACAAAAAAAAACAAAGATATGCATAAATAAGTACAAGAGTAGACTTATGTAAGAATCTAAAAAAAAAATAAACTAGCAGAAAAAAAACTAATTTACAAAAAAAACAACCAATTAAAATAAAAATCTATGTTTCCAGACTGGGGGATGGTGTTGAAGGGCCTGTAGAGCCTGCTATCTATGCAGGTACATGTGTATTCCCATATATGAGATGTAGCCCACTGTGGAGTCAGTCTGCCTGCAGCCTGCACTGTGCTTTGCTACATGCCTAGCAGCTTACTGTACTTATCCAGTGAGATGTCATGTCCAGATACTTGCCAGGTGTACTGTTGCCTGTCCACCATAACAGTCATGTATGTCAGACAATGCAGTGGGATGTTGTTCAGATGTATGTCAGTAACTAGTGGATAGTATGTGGCCATGGCACCTCTGTACCAGTAGTTATAAAGTGACAGGACAGACAGGGATGTATGAATGCATAACCTATGGGGGCAAATGTATACCAGTATGGATGTGTTATACCCATCTACATGGCTGTTAACATCCACATTGACAGGCTTGGTCCACATGTCTTGCATGAAGGGGTTCTGTGTATACCCCTGGACTGACCCGAGTGTGTCAGACTGTCCAAATATATTGGCCATATAGCAGCTGTAGTCCACAGGGGCATTACTGTGCTAGCAGTGGTACCATACTATGATGACTTTAGGATGTCTGTAAGTAGCCAATGGCACACATGTTAACAGCAGATGTGGCCACCCACACACACTATTTCTGTGAAGACATTCCCAATTACAGTAGCAATAGTCTACAAATATACCTGCCCTACATATGTGACATCCCCTTGCACTGAGAGGTTGGGACTGTTGGGGCTGAGGTAGGGCTCCACTCCATGTGCAGGACATATGGTGAACTTATATGTATATATAAATATACATATAGCCATATAGATATGTACATATATCAGGGGTGGCCCGCGCTATTGGACTGCAGAACTGCAGCCCCCCAGCTGTAAAAGAAAGAAGAAATACCCCAAAAGAAATAAAAAAGAAACTAAAGAAAAAAAAGACAAAAATCGCAGACCTACACACATGCGCACACGTGGCATTTCCGACATTCAGACTGCTGCTGAACTAGTCCAGAGCATGTGCAGAGCTCCAGACTGATTCAGCAGCAGTCCAGATTAGAAACACACAGTCAAGAGCATCCTAGAAGTCTATACAGTTAGTTACAGCTGCATAGACTGGAAAGGGATCAGACTGCAACGTCCGCAGGCTGGCCTGCTCTTGCTGGAAGGAAAGACTCACTACGGGATTGGTAACATGTCATGGGAGCTTAGCAATTGGAATATGGAGCTGTACAGCACTGGAAGGCCCTGGTCCCATGCATGTAAGTGTAATACAAGCAACGGTGTGTGTGTGTGTGTGTGTGTGTGTGTGTGTGTGTGTGTGTGTGTGTGTGTGTGTGTGTGTGTGTGTGTGTGTGTGTGTGTGTGTGCTTAATCTTTGCAGTGCTGCATCCAAGAATCTCTTTCTAGCTAAAAAAAAGAAGAGGGAAAAAAGAAGCAGTTACCCACCTGTTAGGCTCTAAGACAACAAAGAGGCTCTAAAGGAGCTTTCCATGCATGTGTAATATATTTGTTGAGCTATTCACTTTATGAAGCTGATAAATGTGACTGGAGACAATGGGCAAGTTAATCTGTTTAGCAAAATGTTTGGAGACTTTGAGACTGTGTTAAGAATGGCTGCGTGTTGGTTTACATTTTAATGTCAATACTTCCCACTTCCCTTCTTGCAGGCACATACATACGAGGGCGCAATGTATGTGAAAATGATTTCCTATTAATGGCTCTTTAATGGCTTGGATTCATCCATGCCAGCTGTTTTTGAGCTATTCTGTTTAAGGAAAAAATGTGCCAAGCTTATACAGCTAGTTAAATTTAGTTTCAGTCATGGGGCTAAACTATATCTCCTGCAAACCATCTGCTTGACTGACACAAAAGAATGATTTTCCATGGGACAGAGTGGTTTTCGATAGTCCACACTGAGCATTTTATTGTATTTGGTCTGAAACGATATTGTGGCTCTCCAGAATAAACTTCAAAATATATAAAAATTCATTGAAAACGTCATAATATTATTTAGGACTTTCTAAATTGAAGGATTGACAGCCACATTTTCAAATGTCAAAGTGCAACCCTTTTAATGGAAATGTGTACTTTTGCAGTAAGTCATACCCGTTACCAGTGTAAACAAATTGTTTTCACATTACTGCCAAATAATAGCTCACTTTTATTGAATTATCTCTGTTTTGTATTTCGGATTAGGGTGTTTCAGATACAAACCAATTTTTTTAGGCAGCCATAAGAGAAACTTTGAAAATATGTTTTGTCCTAAAATCCCAGGAAATGTGTCATTGTGCAATTTTTCTGCATTAAGCACTAGTCCTGCTTAAAGTGGTCATTCCACTAAAATGTGTCCAAACTAACATTTTCCTGTGTTTGTCTCAATCTATTGTAAGAGGGTTAAAACTGAAATTGTTGTTCATAGAATCACTTTTGCATGGCATATTCATTAAAATCATGCAGTTAAAACATCTTTATAATAATAATAATAATAATAATAATAATAATAATAATAATAATAAGCAATATCACTCACCCAAACCAACTTTAGCGTATTAGCTGTCGGTGCAAATATGTGTAAAACACTGACATCGGCCACAGGACTTATCTGTTTGCTCACCAATGCTCATTTACTGCTCTCTAAAAATAAAATTCCCTTTGTTTGGGATGAAATTTTATTTATTTATTTATGTATTTATTTATTTACATTTGTTGACTGGGAGTGTCCGACTGGACGTAGATCCATTTTCAGCGGAGGCCCAGGGAGAAAAGCTCCAAATTCAAGACTTATACCTGTGATTTTAAGTGTAATTTACAATATTTACTGTGATGTAAATATTATTTTCTACTGCAATTAAAGCAGATTATTTGCACAGAACTCTAAAGTAAATAAGCTGGCAGTATTATAACTAGTGAATAATAGAAATATAAATGCCCCAGTTACTGTATACTGGTGGCTAGAGAATGCCTCAGACTTGAACACTATACATTGGGTGAAAGTGGCAAGGGCCTGAATTCCCTACCCACCACTATTTGTAAAAACATTTGCAGATTTTTGCCTCATATTTGTTCTGTTGTGTTCCTCATAAAATCTGTGGCTTCTGTGTTTTTTTACCATAGAGAGTCAGTACTGCAATGGTGCACTGGTCACATTGTTGCCTGACAGCTACAAGTTATCTGGTTTGATTCTTGGTTGAGGTGCCTTCTGTATGTTCTCCCATCTTACAAAAACATATGTCTGGAGTGTTTCTCCCTGGGCCTCTTCTGAAAATTGGCTTTTGTTCCAAGTCAGACTTTTCTGGTTAATAAATGTTAAATAAATAAAAATAATAGGCATTTGAATTTCAGACTTCATATTCTTCAGAAAGTACATGGTAACATAAAACCTTTTATTCTAGCAATTTTCTAAGTTTATAACATGGGTATTTGAAATTTGTCCCTATTTTCGGGACTGTATTCCCCCATTATTGGCTTCATCCAGGATTTTTGTGCTAAGGTTGAGAGCTATGGTGAGAACTGAATTCACTGAATATGTATGGGGGCTGTATTCCCCCATTACTGGCTTTGTCTACATGTTTTTTGCTAAGAGGTTGAGAGCTATGGTGAGAACTAATTCACTGAACATGTTTGGTGGCTGTATTCCCCCCATTATTGGCTTTGTTCAGGTGTTTTGTGCTAAGAGGTTGACAGCTATGGTGAGAGCTGAATTCACTAAATGGTAGCCATTTAAGTTTCAGTCTTCCTCTTTTTCACAAAATAGATGATTTGGCATAGTGGCCTGTTTTGCACAGGGTCCTGGGTTCAATACTTGGCAGTGAAATGTATGGTGGTAACGCAGCATTTTATTCTAGCAACTTTCCAATATTATACAAGCAATGTTTAAAATGTGTCCCTGGTTTTGGGCTTTTGTCCCCCTCCCCCAATAAATTTTGGCTTTTTCCAGATTTCTTGTGCTGTAAAGTTCAGAGATACAGCTGAGTGTCAAGTAGATTTTACAAGATGATGAGAGCTGCAGGGGAACAAAGGTTTAGTGCTGCTTAATGCTGAGCCTGCTTGCATTGTTAATAGCATAACAAGTACTGTACTTGCTGTTGATGCAGAAGCCTGTGGGTTCTACTCCCACAGTAGATAAATGCATTGCTGATACTGTACTGTGTTGTAAAGGGGGTGGATGCTGCAGTCACTTTTGGCAAAGATACCTAGTAACTATGAACCTGTTATCAGTTTGCCATTCATTCCTTATTGCAATATTATTAGCTTATCATTTTTTAATGCAACATAGGCAATTTGTTCCTCAAGGGCAACAGGCACTTTATTTGTAGATGAAACAATGAAATATAAAGTTATTTGCTAGCAGAACCCTCTTCATTAGTTACATATTTCTTTAATGTTGAATTATTTAGATGACTTTTAGTTCTTCAGAGATTGTGCATGTTTACTGATACTGGTGGACTGTATACGTTTGAGTAGACTTTTATGATGGGAATGTTCTGAATTGGGTAGTTTTGTCATTACTGGTGCATGCATTTTGTTTCATTGTTTACTGGAAAACTGTTTTGAATTGGGCAGTTTTGTCATTATTGGTGCATGCATTTTGTTTCATTGTTTACTGGAAAAATGTTCAAAACAATAAATGTAAAATGCCCTCTAACAACTGTACTGTATTGTACAAGGAATATAATTTAATACAATCAGGAAGGTGTATCAAAGAGCACATGTATGTTTCGTGTGCAAGAGGCCTATGATTTTGAAAACAGCCCAAAGTTAATCTTTATCTGCCACTGGCAAAATGTATTTTCTTTGAATGTGGTTTTCAATGCTGTTTCAATGAATGTGAGTTTCAAGGGCAGAGAAGTTTTAATGCTAAGTCTGTTTTCATTGTGAGACTGCATTGCTTTGTTTAGCAGATTTCTTAGTGTTTGTGCTGTAAAATGCAAAATAAAACTTTCAAATGAAGTCCAAATCATCACAGAAGTAAAACGGTATGTACATTAGTGTTTATGGTAAATGGGGTGAAATAGCCAAGTAATGGTTCATTGGAATGGCTGCAGGGGGAGGCTCCCTTCGACCATGATTTTGTGAGGGGGAAGGGCGGTAAACTCAAAGACCACCCCGGCTGAACTATACCTCTCAACTGTCCAGATTTTTAAAGAATGAATAGATTTTTGCTTCTTATTTTTGATTTGTTCCTCATAAAATTTGTGGTTTTCTGGTAAATCATTTAGGAATTATGTCACTAAATAATGATAGACACTGAGTGTCAGACTTCATAACCTTCAGAAAAATGCATGCTAAAGCAAGATCTGTTATATTCTATCAACTGTCTCAGATTATACAAGAGCAATTTTAGTACTGTTTATATGTTCCCCCAGTATATTTGGCCTTTTTCAGATTTCCTGCATTACCAGGTTGAGAGGTACGTGCAGATAAATTGCTTTATAGAATTAGTCATATCCAAACCTCACAACGTTTCCTGATTTTGGCTCAGAATGTTGCTCTTCCCCTAATAATCCCTCCGCAAAATGGCAATTTTGTAAGAAAACGTGGAGGGTTTACAATTAATAAATAACTGTAATAATCAAAGTTATAGATTACTTTTATTTCAGAAATGCATGTAGATTCTTTTATTTTGTCAGCTGCTCAAGTTAGCAGTACTAATATTAAAAAAGTGTCCCTTCTTTGACAGGTTCCTAGCTGTATTGTGTGGCTATTTCATATTTTTGCATCACATTTTTGGTCCGTTTTTCATAAAATTGTGTTTTTTTTTTGGCAAATTAGTGGCAAATCATTAAAGACTGAAGTTAGAAAATAATGACATACATTTGAGTTTCTGATTTCATACCCTTCAGAAAATTCATACTAATGCAAGACCTACTATTATATTATCTAAGTTTGTAAGAGCAATATTTAAAACTGTCCTTATTTTTGGGTCTTTGTCCCACTTCTATGTATGGTTTTGTCCAGATGTCTTGTTCTGAGGTTGAGAGGTATGACAAATGTGTCATGGCCATCACCGTCAGCCAGAGACATTTCAAATTGTGACATACTTGTTGTACCCCACTCCCCCATGTAGTGACTCTGGATGTGCCCAAGCAAGATAAGGAGTAGTTATGCAGTGTAAGTGTGCAGAGTATCCCCCCATCCAAGGTAGACACAAATACCACAGTGGCTTTTCATCTGTCCTTGATTTTTCAGAATGTTCTAGTTTTTGTCATATTTTTATACTGTTGATTTATGCTTATTATTATTCAGAAAGTGCCTTTTGGTCTGTGTTTAAGTAGCAATGCTTTATTGACCATCAGGTAAGCTTGTCTGACATTGTAAGATGCAAGTAAGCTTTACTAAGCATACTGTTAAAGAATTGCCAACATTGAAAGCCTTTCTGTTGTTGCCATGCAGAGAATACTTACATAACTAGGTAACATATAAGCCTTGGGTATTGAAATGCATATGACAGTATTTGTAATAAAGGACAGGATTACATTATTTTAAGAAGCTTATTACATTTGTTGGAGACTTGCAGTCATCTTTGCAGGCTTTACCTGTAAACTAAACAGAATGCCAATCTATCATGTGTGGTCCATAATCTGTGCAGTAATCCTTTAAGCAATGTATCTTGAGCTTGTTTCTTGTTTGCTTTTCATTTTTTACTTTGATCATGTTTTCCCTATGAAACAAGTACATAGTTCAGGCAGCAGATCTTTTTTGGATAGAAACATTTTTACAAGTGGGGGTATCACAGAGCTTGCTACTTTCAGCATGTTACTTGGTACTTTAATAAAGCTGAATATAAATTATAATTAGAACTGCAGTATAAGGAGAAATGGTTTGAGTTGAGTGCTGCTTGTTTTTCTTATACTTGATTTTGACTGGCATTCCAGTAATGTATTTAAAAAGTAATTTATTTTATCATGCCTCACAACCTTTTTGTTTCCATCTAGATATTAGGTAAGCTGTCATGCAGCCAATACATTGAAATATTTTTTTTTCTTCTACACTTCATTTTGTCTTGATTGGACTCTCATAATGACAGTTTGACACCCAGGGCAGCGTATTTAATTAAAGTTACAGTTTTTGTGGTTTTGAGCATAGCTCCTCCTCTTTCTAGATGGCCACACCCCTTCCCATTGACCCCACCCATTCTGCTGTCTCCTCCAGCCCCGCTTTGATTTGAAGTCACCAGCCACCACTGACACATATACATACTTGCTTACTGTATGACAATAGTTTTACACATATGTGCCTGTGTTCCAGCCTCTGTCCTCCACCTACATACTGGGCTTTGCACATATGACATGCTGTCAGGGACTGTATGTAGTGGGCTGTGTGTATGTCATGCTGTCATTCCTGCCATCAGTCCACTGCTGTTGTGTCCCCCACACATACTGGGGGGGTTGGGGTCATATATGTGTGGGTTTCACCTACACAATACATGTGTGCTCTAATGCACTCCAGAGGCCAGTGTATGTAAGAGTGGTATATGGTCCAGTATTAGTGAGTGCAGGGGGGGGTGCACCATGACTAACCTAGGCTGTTACAACATGTGTGGGTATCTGGGATAAGCTGCCTTAAGATATCTGGATGCACTTTACCATATGATCCACCTTGGGTAAATGCAGACCTACTGCCTCTTGCCATATGGGATGTTCTGTTTGTCAGTGTGATTGTAATGGTGTCAGGTATGCCTTGTTATGTAACAGATACATCCCATTGTGTCAGCTAGGGTCTGTACCCCTAGGGATTGTGTACAGAGTGTAGATAGAGGCTGCTGACATATATATCTGCATTATGTACTGTTGATTGTCTGGTATGCTGTGGACCAGTCTGTCATTACTGCTGTACTACTTGAAGGCATCGGCCAGGACAGCAACATATGTCAACATTTCCAGACTACAGTCTTAGTATAACTGTTTCACAGTCGCATTACACTGTTCATATGGATGTCAGTGTCTAAACAGCTATATGACATGGCATTTACAACTGTCATAGTACACGAATAAAGTGTTCACATTCATGTATACAAACCTGTGTGTGGTGTTATACCCTTTGATATCTCTGTGGGTATATGTTGCAGGTTATGAATGTCATTCATATGGGTGGCTCATACAGTTTCCAGTTGTTAAGGTGGTGACTGTAGGAATACTGGCTGCTCCATATTGTGTGCACTTACTACATATGTATATTACTGTACAAATCGTTGTGTGTGTATGTGTAGTTACATATATATATATATATATATATATATATATATATATATATAGCTATAGATATATATACCTGTATCTGCATATATATGTCTGTGTATATGTATCCTAGGGATGGCCATGTCATGTTTGGACCTGGTTATGGGATCTGCAACACTTGGTACTGTATTACAGGAGGGTCGTGCTTGGTGGGGGGTATACCTATTCGTACCAGACGTATATTGTGTGGGGCCTCTCAACCCCATTAACGTTGCATGAAGACATATATGTTTTGTTATTTCCCTATCATCTATAGATGTATGTCCATATATACCTATGTATGTGTGTGTGTGTGTGTATATATATATATATATATATATATATATATATATATATATATATATATATATATATATATATATATATATACATAAAACCTGCCATATATGTTTAGACATGTAGATGTGGGCATATAGATCTATAGATGTAGGCATTTGCATGTTTATATGTTCATAAATGTTTATATATTTATCTCTCTCTCTCTCTCTCTCTATATATATATATATATATATATATATATATATATATATATATATATATATATATATATATATATATATATACATACATATATGTATATGTTGTACCTGTTTAGATATTAATATATTCACTCACACACAAACATCTACATCTTGGAATACATTCTCTGTACTGTTGAATGACTGGGCTGGATGATATGTTTGTGAATACATCAAGGCTATGTATATCTAAGATGGCTTAGTGGTAAATCACTTTGGCTATGGTGTGCAGCGTCTTGGGTTTGATACTTGTAGATGATGCTTATTTTGTTGCTGGGCTGAACATGGGACATTGGTTACAGAGTGATTAAGGCACTTTTAAGCAGTTGCAAGTGGGTCTGCATGAATTTGAGTGACGGTAAGCACTGCCAACCTCCGCTTATGTTTTCTTACAGTCAGTTAGCTTCAGATTTCTCAACCTTTGTAGGCATAGCTTACCCCTGAGCAAACCCACACAAACTTGCTTACTGCTGCTTAAAAGAGTTTACTGACACTTACCCCTGCACTAATTCCTTTAAAAGAAAAGAAAAAGGGGTTAATAGGAAAGTGGTGAAAAATGGGGCACAAAGAGGGAAAGACAGTAGGGAAAATAGCTAGGCATGTGCAGGAAGGGTATAGGAAAGGTCCATAGCTGCCCATTTCTTCTACAGCAACAGCTGTGCATATACACTATATTTGCAGGTACATTTGGACCCTCAAACACCTGGGAGAGGGGTGAGGACAACATATATTCATTGTGATGCCAATTAGACCAGATTACATGTGTCCAGTGGACACATGTTTGAAATGGACAGCTATGTATGGGGCGAGATTTTTTTGTGGGAACAGATTGCCCTTGTTTTCTTTTTTTCAGGTGAGAGTGGGATGTTGGGGAGGGGTAGTAGGTATATTTGGGGAGGTAGGTTGGGTAGGTTAACAGACAAGACACACAAGATGCATACAGGGCCAGTATATGACACATGTGGAGGGTAAACATCTTAGATGGCGAGGGGTGTTTGGAGGTCACAAGCCCATGAGCCCCCAACTGGATACAGAAGGACTGAGGTCACCACCCATGGGCAGTCACCACTGCACCTTCGCGGCCCCAAAGGTGGCTGTGCTGGGGGCTGTGTAGGAGGGGCAGGTTCACCCTCTAATATCGTCACTCGGCCCTCAAGCTGGCTTAGCTGCTCTCGATACTCCAGATCAACTCCTTATACACCACGGCCTGGACCTGTTGATGGATGACAGGTTCCCCTCCGTGCCAGCTCTGAGGGGGGGGTTGAGCCCCATCCCCTGCAGCAGTTCCTCCCGAAGGCAGCGCAGGGCCCATGGAGGAGGATGTTCCAGGCTGTGACCCAGATGTGCTGGTGTCCAGTGCCATGGTCAGCTGAGGTGGGACAGGTGAGTCCACTGGGACTGGCCTTCCCATATGAGCTGTGTTGTCACAGGTTTATGACAGATATGGGTTAGTAACAGTCAACATGATTCAGGATTAGTTATAACAGTATGAATAGGTATTCCCATTAACCTGACACACCAGAATTAACACAATTGCAGATCAAGCAGATCACATGCATATATGGAACAACAGTGGTCATTACAGGAGCATGCAGGTTTCATTGATGGCAACAGGCCACCAATATGGCTGTATTTTCACATGGCACATGCATAGAAACAAATGTGAATATTTATAAACCATTATGACATATGTCCCAACAAAAGGTTGGAGTGTACACATACCAGTTGAGGAGTGTCAGTGGGTTATTATGCACATATGGTATGGGTGAGAGAGAGAGTTCAGTTAACAACTAATATGTCCTTGTAGTTTTCACAATATTCTTAGTCACTGCAGTGGTCTTTCCCTTACATGTATTATTACACTACACAATGGCCTTATATTGTACACTGGTATGTTTATATATAATTATATATGTGACCTGTATCTTACATACAGGCATGACAGGCTGCAGGTGTTAATGCAACATATGTTGAAAATTGCTGTCATATACTTCGGGTGAGGTGCTAGAATGACAGTTTTTTTTCCATATACAATCTCTGACTATGTACACGTTTGAATATCAGTTATATGTGATTGACAGCTGCCTACAATTATTGGAACATCACAATGGATTTTCACGGGAACAGGGTACCAAACTGGTGATAAGAGCCATTTATCTGGACATGCTGGACAGATTTGAACAGTTGTGGGGTATGAATATACATACAACTTTCAATTTGAACATTCTAGCAAATTCTATATGGTTGTTGGGTGTAATTATGCATACAGCTTTCTATCTAAATATTGTATCAAAATCTGTACAGTTGTGGGGTATGATTATGCATACAACTTAGTAGTACTCCCAGGATTCAAACCCCTGCTGTGTGTGACAAAATACTATAGCTAACATCACAGTACACTGTGCTATCAGGGAATTGATGTACACCATTCAACCTTTTTCTATCTAAGTCTCCCTATCTTGTACAATATAACTGACCTCTTGGCACTTCCAACATTGTTATGCAGGACTTCCTGCCCATTTTATCTGCATACCACGGTGTGGGTGATACAGCTTAAGATACAACAATACTATTTATAGTATGGAACAGATCACCAACATATGAGAAAAGAGTAAACAGAAACACTCCATGGGTTATACCTTTATTCACAGACTATTACACATTTATTTCTACTGGTACAACACTTTCTAAGGCTCTTATATTTATTTGTTATGACAGTACATGCAGACTGATTACTAGCCTGCCTCGTGATGCAGCCTTTGCAGCCTAGCATCATGGGCTTGCTGGTTCGCAGCCCACTCATCTGCAGCTGTCAGACAAATGCAGTGATATTTAGCCATACCTATCCATAATATACACAATCTAGGCAATTATTTACTACTTAGTAGAATGAGTACTTACTCAGTCCTGGGGCATTGGGCATCTGCCGAGACTCCTGGATCCACTGTTCCAGTACATCCCCCCTCTGCCGCTTCAAGTCAGCATGGTGGTGCCTGACCTGCTCACCAGTCCGGGGGATACCTGTGGCACTAGTGAGGTCACAGGTGAGACTGTCCCAGGCCTCTGTTTTATACTGCAAGCCCTGTTACTGGCCCTGCAGTAGTCACTGATCATGGTGTTTTACCAGGAGCCTTACCATGATTTTTGACTCCTTGATGCCTCAGCAGTGCGCTCAAAATTGAGTGCCTTCACCCACACCAGCCATTCTGACTGCAGTAGGAAGCTACAACCATTTATGAGAAGTATTCCCACCTGTGGGGTTTAAATATGGCCATTTTCCCACACTTTCCCATGATTGGCCGGTTTCGAGAAGGCTAAGCTTTGGGCATACCTGCTTACATAAGGTTGGCACTGCTTAAAGAGGTATACCACTAGGCAGATTGAACTGGCTTCGCTACACATTGCTTACACTTACTCACTTGTGCTGTGCTGTGGTTAGCATTGCTTATTAATTTATTAGCACTATATTTACCATTTGGCAATGATTTATTCTTCATTACAGGTTATATATGTGTCTGGTGTCCGTGATTCATGTGTACATACACTGTATGGGGACCTGGGGAATTCTACACTTTATTACAATCGCACCTTAGATCTATGCTTACTGCAGTACTCCAGTTCACATATTTATGTTCTGTGGCAGGTTATCCAACATCACACTGTACATAGATTCAGTTCACATGTTTGGTTTGACTTTACTGTGGTGAGGATTAGTTTGCTGATACCTCATTCATATCTCTTGCTATGATAGCCTGGTGGTTAACTACTGTGACAATAGTGTGCAGGTTCCTGAGTTTGAGCCTTGCAGAGGCAGTTTATTTTGTTGCTGGACAGAACATGGGCCATTGGTTCCAGAGTGATTAAAGCACTTTAAAGCAGTTGTAAGTGGGTTTGCGTGACGGTAAGCACTGCTAACCTCCAGTTACAGTTTCTTACACTCAGTTAGCTTCTACTTTGCTTAATCTTTGTGGGAAATGCTTACTCCTGCACAAACACACTTAAACAGGCTTACTACTGCTTATTTTTGCTTAGACCTGCTTACTAGTGCCTTATTCATTATGACACTGACAGTTCACATGTGCATTTAATGCAGTACTCCAGTTCACATTTAAATGTTATTATGTAGGTTATATGGCAAAAAGATGTCAAAATATGTTAATATACAGATTTTACATGGAAAATGATATGTGCTGTAGTGGGACTCAAACCAGGAATACCTGTTCATTAGCGGATGCTCTAACCACTACACTATTGCTGTGCTGCTTCACTTGCATATATATTCCTTGTTATCCTCTTCAGCCTTTTCAGCTGTTTTAACCATAGCTAAGCGATGGGCACACCCACTCACCTACGGTTAGCTGTACTCAGGGTTTAAAAATAAATAAATAAAAGGGTTTCTTTATTTCATTTGAATGTACTGTTGCTGTTGAATACATGGGGATTGTTGGTGGGGATATGCAGACACTTATGAGCGGTCTCGCTCATTTATTTACACATTCTTCTGTTCTACTTTGCAGTGGAGTGTTTATTCTGAGAGCTCTGCTCTCAGACACGCCCCCAGCACTCGTCATTGCTCTGTGTAGCATTAGGACTTCAGGTAGCGTGCCTTCATTAATATGCATGGCGCGCTGCCATCCTCCCCTTAAACTGCCACTTCCATGCAGGACTAGATTAGTCCTGCACGGAAGTTTAGTAAATCCAGGGGAATGTCTAGTATGTACCATCCCCTGGTAGTTTTTTTTTTACAATCTGAAACAATTGCTGTCATTGAACATACACTGTGAATAATTTCCTTACTGATGTTGTAGAATCAATATTATTCCAGTCTCTTTCTGGTAAATTTAAGCCCCCAGCTAATATTGTTCTTCACTCCTGTGTTTCATGCAAGAAATGTATAAATTCCTCTAGGTCATCTGCACTTCACTTTGGTGGTCTATACACTCCAACAATTGTTATATGTTCCAGGGCTGTCTTTATTGTCACAGTTACACAGTCTATAGTGTTGGTGTTATCACTGAACATGTAATAATCACAGGTCTCATAGCTATTTTTAATCCCTATCATAACACCTCCACCTGATTTTTTATTAGAATGTCTGTTATAGTAAAAACATTTATACCCTGACAGAACTGGTTTCTAGTCATTGTTTTTTATCCATGTTTCACAAACAATAACAACATCAATCTTGTGGAAATTTTGCAAATTTTCCAATAAAAAAAACTTTATTACTAATGCTCTTAGCATTAACAACCATCAGAGATGCATCAAATGCTGCTATCTGTGTGCTGTTAAATTTTCGACTTGGCAAAAATTGTGCCTAGTGTTTGTCAAATATTGCAAAATATCTGCTGCAAAAATTCTCTTCCCTGATCTTGACAAATGCACACCATCATGTCTGAACACATGTGTGCCCAAACAAGGCTTGGATACTCTACACATTTCCATTTTTTAAAACAGGACTTTTTTCCATGTAGGTATTTACCCCAAAAATCTTTTCATTCACAGTGACCTGACTATCCTTTCTATAGGTGATTTGTGAAAAATACATCCTAACACCAGTACAAGCAATACTATCTAAGAGAGCTGTCAGTTCCCTACTAACAGTCAGAGAATCTTTGCGGGTGACATTATTTGTACCAACATGAATGAAAACAAATCCATACTTCCTTGCATTAATGTGTTCCAAGGCTTGCCTCACGTCTTCAATTTTTGCTCCTAGCAAGCATAACACTATTCGATGTTCATTATCATCTCTGCAAATATAAGTATCAGTTCCTCTAATAATTGAATCTCCAATTACAAGAATATCTTTGCTGGCCAACTCTTTAACTTCTAATACAGTAATATCTGCTCTATCAATTGTTACAAAGGATAGATCTTCATCACTATTAGTCTCATAAATCCCACTGTTTTCATTTTATATTAAATTCTCATCCAGCTGGTATTGTAAATCCACAGCTTTAGTCATGTAGTCAGCATCTGTCTTTCTGCTCTTTTTTCTTACAGAAATGGTCTTCAATCCTTCTATGTTCAATTTTCATTTCTTCCTTTTCACCTGCCCCTTGCCTCTTTTTTTCTACCTTCTCCATTGGAAAGATGATGCCTTTTTCTATAGACTGAAGGTTTTCTGATAGAAAATATCATCATTTCCTGTAACCTGTGTATTACATAACAAAGTAGTGTCCTTTTTACTGCATATTCTCTTTCCTTTACAGTTTTATTTTATTTATTTTATTTTATTTTACATTTGTTGACCGGGCTAGTGTAACTGGATACATGTCCATTTTCAGTAGAGGCCCAGGGAGAAAAGCTCCACTTTTAAACTAGATAAAATCAAGACAATACAAAAAAGATACATGCAATATATAAAGTAAATAAGAATTTCCTCATCAACTTAAGTTATACAGAACTAAAAATATACAGATTTTGAGTACTGGGTTTAATAAGGTAAAATACAGTATTATGACCATGGGAAAGAGATAGATCATTCAATATTAGTATAATGGGTATGAATGTGCCTTTGAAATGATATAAAAAGGTTATGAAAGGTGTATAAAAAGATTATGAAAGGTGTATAACACAGGGAATTAGGAGAAATTATGGAGGACAGGGAAGTAGGAGAAATTCTGGAGGATAAGTACATGAGGAAATAATTATAGTCATAGTGAAAGAAATAGATTGGTTTATGTACGAGGTGGGAAGATAAGAGTTCACTGAGGAAGGAATATGTAGTAAGGAGCATGCTCAGTTATAGCATGATGGGAATAAGATAGTAGGACGGGGAAGAGTGATGAAATTGCTAAATACTTCAAAGTGGGTTAAGGAGGAGATATACAGAAAAGGTTATTAATCAGTTTCTTTTTTCCCTGTTATTTGTTGTGGACATCTGCCTTTCTTTCTTTTGTTGTTTCCTTCTAAACAAACTGGATCCTTAGATTGCTGAATACTTGCATCCAGGATTCCAGAGTTGTCAGCAGCATTGTCTTGTTTCATAGGGCTTGAATGATCCTTGCAGAAAATAGATGCATAATTTCCTAAATGTGTTCTATTTGTTCTATGCCTAACACTATTTAGTTCATCAGTTCAGTCATTAATATATGAAACAACAGTTCTCCAAGCCATGCCAGTTGCACAAGTGTAATCATTATCATTAAGTCTAGATTTACTTCTAACAATGTTAAGCAAATCATCCAACTTTTGACACAAGGAACACAGATCACCAGTGTTATCAGCTGTTACCTTTAAATATGCATAGCATTTATTAAACTGTACAAGATATTTGTGCATTAGCAAAGTGTTACTTGCCTACTCATTTAAGGAATAGATATTCAGCTTCAAATGAATACAATATTACAAAAGAAAAGATCAAAATCAATAACCAGAGAATTCAAAGAGAACTTAACTCAACTTCTATGACAAAAAATGACACCAGTAATATACAGCTAAATAAAGTAGAGTTAGTTGTTCTGACCATACAAGTTCTACAAGTCAGACAAACGTTGTAATTCCTTTACTCACTATCGCTCACAGTAGCACTTCTTTTTGACAATGAAGATAAATAAAACACAAACCAGGATAGGATTGTTCAGATATGTTCAGGATTGTCCTGTCTGCAGCCTGTGTAAATGTATAGCTGTCTAGGCCCCTTGGGCTGGCTAGAGCTTGCCTGTCTAAAACCTATCCCTTTCTAACAACCAACAGTGAAATTAAAGGTAAAACAACAAAATATGAAGCAAAGTAAATCTTGTTAAAAGGCAGTCCCTTCCTACCTACAAACAGTGAAAACAGTGATAAAAATATACAATATAAATTCAAATAAAATGTCTCTTACCAATCAACTCCACAGTAAGTCACAAATCAAGAAAGGATTGTTTAGATATGCTATGTTTTTCACAAATCTGTTGAATTAATGAACACAAATTTTTATTTGAGGCTTCTGATAGTTTTTCTTGTGGAAGTATTTTTCTTTCCTCTAATTTCTCTCTGAATATTTTTGTATATCTTGTATCTGGAAATTCTGGGCTTTTTGCATAAAAGTAACAATACATAATTTCTTTCTTATCCTCAATAGTCCACGCTATCATCGTTTTGGCTCTTCTTTGGTCTTTCAGTTTTTGTGATTTTTGTGGACTGCCACTTCTTTCTACAATAGGGGGCCATCCTCCCCCTGGGCCTGGCCTAACCCCATTGTACAAATGTTTCCATATTTTGAGGATTTTACACTGCCATTGTTTCTAGTCCTGACACCAGTACGCCTACCATGATTGCCACTTTTTTATCCTGGGTCTTGTGCACCCAGTTATCTTTTATAATTTTTGACCTACTTCTGTCCATGGTATATGCTATATAAAATACAGTCTATATATAAGTGTTGTCTTGGTGAGATTTTGTGAAAAAGGGGGCCCATCTCGTGAAGGTATTCACCAAGACTTGAGAATGAGTTCAATTTCAGCAATAATACTCTCCTTTGCTTGCTGACTTATCATCTGTCCCTTCAGACCCCATCTCTCCATTCAGACCCATCTCTCCATTTGGACCCCTTCTCTCCATTCAGACCGCATCTCTCCCTCTATCGCATATTGGATGTACCTGCAAGGTGATGCCTCTGCTTACCATATCCTCCTTGCATGAATGGCACAATATATGTACTGGAGTGCATATGTGCCAGCTGCATGTTAGAGTAGTGTAGAGTAAACACATTTCAGAAATATGTGTAGTTCAATGTGCCTCAACTGAAATAAACACAGCTCAGTGAGTACTATAGCTTATAGGCCTTGTACACATTTTGCCATCTCAAAACTTAAAAAATTAGAAAGATCATGCAAAAGTACATGACTGTACAGCACAATAAATTGTACTCTTTGGCATCAAATACCACAAGCCAGCAAAATCTAATCATATTTTTCAAACTGTTTTTTTACTTGCCCATCTCACCTCTTCTATCCTGTAGATACAGGGTAATTGTGGTGTACTTTATGTTTTCTTTGTCCGTAAAACATGCCAAAAGAGGGATATATAAATGTTAGAGCCTTTTTTGCAATTAAAGCATAATGTGATATATGCAATCTGTTATAATGGGGGTGACCTGTTGCTGATTATGAATGTGTATTGATGCAAAAATACTTAAAAGCACACTAGTTACGCTGTATGGAAGTGAGACCTACATAAATATGACACATCATTCTTTGGATAATTACTGTGTACTGTTAACATTTCCCATGCATTTAATTTAGATATGTGGCTTAACACGTGGTTCACCTTGGTACTGGCAGGACACTTTAAGGAACTTCACTGATTTGTCTATGTTCCACGGTAAACCAGTCTATCAGTAGTGCTTCCTGCTCCACAGGTATATAATGGAGTGATTCATGAAGTTATTGGCAATCATTGCCATGGAAAATGAGCACAGTAAATTTTCCTACTTTAGCTTAATCTCATTGTTATAAAAGTGCATAATATAGTGTTGTATTAGATAACACGGTTATCCATTTCCCTTTACATGATGCACTTTTTATAATATTATTCATAAAAAAGACAGTAATGTATCACATGTCTAGCAACACTGCTTTGTGCAGAAGCTTCTTTGCCAAATACTGTTTGAAGTAACTTCGAAGAAGAAAAGGTAGTACAGATAACACAGAAGGGTTACAGAAAGGTCAGCAGCAGAGAAGGTTGGGGCACATTTTTGTTACAATTTAAATAACCAATCTTCTGGTAAGCTGCTTTATGTTGATTGTGGTGTGCATTCATTTTTCAAGCTATAACCCTCATTCTCCTTTTTCATAAATTGAAACAATTATTTCAGCTAAGCTCATAAAACCTACAAAAATAAAAGCTGCAACAAAGAATTATAGTTCAGTAAGCTGATTTCTCGCATTTTAGTATTTATTTGAGATGATAGTGAATTTATACATGCACATTCTGGAAATTATTAAATCATTTACAGAGAAAGGAAATTCTAAATCTCAAAACATTGTTTAACTTAGTTTTTTTTATTATTCAAAGAGTATATCTAGTTGTAGTTGTATGTATGTGCATGTCCTGAAGTGAGGTGAAGACAAAGAAGCTGTCTTGACGTTTTGAGCAGAAAGAAAAATTACAGTGCTGCAGAGTTCTAAGAGCTATCCTTGGCACACATTGATTAATTATTTTACAGGCACTCAAAATGCTTGCACATGCCAAAAAGAAGAATGAACAATAGAAACAAATTGCAAAAGTAGTTCGGCAAAATAAGGATTTCTCTAATACTGCAGAATATTTCTGACAAGAATGACAGAGCATTATGAAAATTAGGCTGCATGTTTTGTGCTATTCTGTAATATACCTGGATATAGTTTGTATCTGCAAGACTAGATGAACAAAATCCTATTCATTTTATTGGCAATATAGCATCTTTTTTCTGATGTACTCTAGTGAGAGCAATAAAATGAATGAAAAAGTAGAGGGCTCTAACAAGGTTATGGATACCTGCAGTTGTTATTATGGCATGCTGAATTTGTTGACTTCAAAAGTACAGACAAATGAAAGTGTGCTTATGATGCCAGTAATACTCTGTCTCTCTGTCTCTTTCTCCCTTTGTGTGTGTGTGTGTGTGTGTGTGTGTGTCTGTGTGCGTTTGTATCTATGGTTTATTTATTTATATTCATATACATGTGTGCATGAATGCATGCATTAATGCAATATATTATAGAGGATTTCTATTAATGCTACACTGACTACATTAGTTTTTCTATTCATTTTTCATTGCAGTCAGTTTCTTTAAAGCTTCACAGTGCCCCATCATTGTTGTCCCCAATGGAAACTTTATTAAATTGTCACACATATATGTAATTGCATCATACATTTTTAAAAAAATCAAATATGCCAATAAAAAACATTAAATACATAATTTAATTTAATACATTATATAAAACAAGTTAGAAGCATATACATTTGTCAGCAGTATACTAAAGAGTGAAGTATAACTTTTCTCAACATATTACTTAGAATAGCAGTCCTATGCAATCATTAAACTACCCTGTCAGCTGTAATAGGCAGGTTGCTCAAAACATTCTGCTTTTCAGGATAGTAGGCCAATGCTATTGTTTTTCTGTGTGTGTGTGTATGTATATATATATATATATATATATATATATATATATATATATATGTGTGTATATATATATATATATATATATATATATATATATATATATATATATATAGATATATCCCCTTCAGTAGATTGAACGTTTATAAATTCGAACCACATATGGCCAAGACCATATGTTCAAACTTGTAAAAGTCTGATTTGACTGAATGCAGATTTCCTTACGTAGGTTCATAGGTAGGTACTAGGCTATTGGCCCAAGGGCCTACGTAAGACTAGCCAGCAAGGTTCCATAGCTTACGCCACCCAAGAAAGTTATTTTCCTGTGCCACTGTCCAGCAGAGACACAGAGGTGATCCCCGGGGTGTATTTCCTATTTCCTATCCACTCATGAAGATTTTTCTTGAAGAGTGCTAATGAAGAACTTTGCTTGACATAGATGGGTAGCTTGTTCCAGAGTATAGGAAGTCTCTGGGACAGGAATCTATCCCTCCAGCGTGTCCTGTTTATTGTGGTGACAAAGTTTAGGTCCCTAGAGCATGTAGCTTGGAGGGATTGGGATTTCTTTAGGTGTAGCATGTCCAACAGCTCTGGGTTTGACATAGCTTTATATGTTAGGCAGAGATCACCTTGAAGTAGGCGATATGATACGGAGTAAAGCTGGAGTTTTTTGAGGAGGTCAATGTAGGGCATTTGTTTGAGGCCTGTAATCCTCTTTGTGAGGTACTTCTGTTGCTTTACCAGCTGTTGCAGATGTCTTGTGAGGTACATTCCAAAAGGGGCATTGTACTCTATAATGGGTCTAATGAGTGACGAGTAGAGGAGAACAATGACCTCTTTTTTCCTCGATGAGAACCCTTTTATGATGAGGTGTGCCACGTAGAAGGACTTCCTGTCTACTGTGGCAATGTGACTATCAAAGTAGAGACTACTGTCCACCTGGGTCCCAAGGTCTCTTATCACGCATTTGGTGTTAAATAGATTTCTGCCTATGTGGTAGTTCATGGGTACAGAGTTTTTACCAAAGGTGATGACACTGCACTTTTTGGCATTGAGCTTGAGGCCATGGCTCTGACACCAGGCATCTGTCTCAGTGAGCCCCTTCTGTAGGATGTCCACATCATTTGGGGACTTGACTATGGCTCCTAGTTTGCAGTCATCTGCGAACTTCATTAGCCAGAGGCCTTCTGTGTTAGCATGTACTTCAGAGAAGTAGATACCAAACAAGAGAGGCCCCAGGTCAGAACCCTGTGGTACTCCACTTGTCACTGCTTTGAGGTCAGATTTGGAGTCTACAACTTTTACAGTGTGGGTTCTGTCAGTGAGCCAGTTGGCAATCCATCTTGTGATGTAGGGATTTATACCTAGTTTAGTGAGTTTAGCTATAATTCCAGAATGGGGGATGGTGTCAAAAGCCTTGGCGAGGTCAAGATAGGATCTGTAAACCACCTTACCCTCTTTCACGGCTTTGGTAACTGCCTCAAAGAAGTTGATCAGGTTCAGGAGGCATGATATGCCTTTCACAAACCTGAACTGGGTGGAATCCAGAGTTTGGAGGTTACCAATGTCTTTGTTTATGACTTTCATGATGATACGTTCCATGGCCTTGCAGACCAGGTTTGTCAGGCTAATAGGTGGATAGTTCCTTGGATCAGTGGTGGCTCCCCCTTTGTGGAGTGGGATAACTGTTGCTGTGCACCATTCAGTGGGCACAATGCCTGATGTGAGGCTATTATTGAACATGGTGATTAAGTGGGGAGCCAGTTCATTCTGAAGTTCGTGTAAAACGCAGCCTGGGATGTTGTCCGGTCCCATGAATGCTGTGTTTTTGGCTTTAGAGAGTGCAGCTTTTACCTGTGTAGTTGTAATTACAAGGACTCTGCATTCTTCCTGTATAGATATGGGCCCTTTAGAGGGTGAGAGGGGGTAAAGTTAGCACTGATCCTATCTGCCAGGATGTTGGCAATATCAGTTGGTTCTGTAATTTTCGTGCCTTTGTGCTGTAACTCAGAGCAGATCTGGATGTTGCCATCTAGATTCTTGACATAGCTATAGAATGCTTTGTGGTTGTCCTTGGATTTAGTGGCGATTTTGTTTTTGTAGCTAGCTTTGGAGGATCTTATAAGGGATCTCAGCTTCTTACTGAGGCTGACCAGGGAGCTCCTCCACTCATGGGATTTTACTCTCTTTTGCAACAGTTTCTTCCTTCTGTTGTACAGTTTGGTTATGGCAGGGGACCACCAGATTGGCTTCCTTTTTTTGGAGGATAGCATCTTGGTTCTGTTTGGGATAGCACGATCCATGCACTCATGTAAGTGCTTATAGAGTGCATTTGTGTAGGATTCAGCAGTTGTTACTGCATTGTCCATCTGCATGGGTGTCATGAAGTTCACCACTTCTGTCTTATGAAGCATGAAGTTGGCTTTGGAGAAATTATTTACTGTGGTTTCCTTAATGTGGGGTGGGAGCTGAATCTGGATATCAAGGGTGATAAGTTTATGGTCGGATCGGACCAACGAGGAGGTGACTTCAGGTGTGGAACACCAGTCACTCATGTTGGTAATGAATAGGTCTAGGATATTGTTGCCCCTGGTGGGGGTGTGGATAAGTTGATCTAGGGCACTGGAGTTTATGAATTCCAGAAAGCATTGAGCTAAGGAGTTGGTACACGAGTAGTTTTCCCAGTTAATGGTGGGGTAGTTGAAGTCACCCATTATTAGGGTGTTTGGTTGAACCCTAATATTTTCCAGTACATCAAGAAAAGAGGAGTGGGAATCCTGGGGCGTGGTGGGGGATCTGTAGCAAGCTACAATTTGCATTGCAGTTTTGCCCAGAGTTAGTTGCACTTGGATAACCTCGGATGCATTATGCTGAGCAACTAGCCTGGAGGTGTGGATATCCTTAATGAATATGGACATACCTCCGCCTTTGGTGTTTCGGTCCAGGTTACATGGCCAAAAAGTGTGGTATGAGTTATAGTCTGGTAGTGCAGTGGTGCTCTCTGGAGCCTTGGACCAGGTCTCAGTCACTGCACAGATATCGATATTCTCTATTTTAAGGAGTGCCTCGAGTGAGTGAATTTTGAGATTTAGACTTCTAGCATTGAGTAGCATTACCCTCAGTTTTTGCTTGCCTGTTCCTGTTATGGTGGTGAATTTGTTATTTGAACCCTGCCTAAAAAAGGCACTATTAGGGGCAGCAAGAGCCTTAGCCAGTATCCGGAATCCCAGGGGTGAAAGGGAAGATTTCCCATTTCTGCAATGTAGTGCAATGTCAAAGTTGGTATATTTAAGTAAGGGGGGTGTGGTGGTGCAGTAGCCTCCCTACTATAGACATTTAGTTTTGTGTTTTTTGGTTTTATGTGGTTTTAATTCAGTGTTCGAACTTTTACGTGTTCGAACATATGGTCTCGGCCATATGTGGTTCGAACTAGTAAAAGTTCGATCTACTGAAGTAGATCTATATATATATATATATATATATATATATATATATATATATATATATATATATATATATGTATGGATTTATACATGACCATTTCACTGCACAGACCTTCTGCAGTAGGTTTCGTTATTTCTGCATCTGGTAGAATGCGTCTTTGCTACACAAAGATGTTTGGTATATACTGCTCATTTGCTTGTAGTTCACCTTCAGCAGCTTTGTCGTTGTGTATGTATGTGGGGTAAATACTGGAATTAGACACACAGCTTTAATGAACCAAGGAACCCCAGACAATGTAGTATAATAAAGTGTTACTGGCACCCAAAAGCACCCATTATCTTCCATGCCTCTCTGGATCATAGCAATAATGATAGCAGCATTTGTCCTATAAAGTAAAAGTGATATTAAAGCTGAAGCCAGGTATATGCCAGCAAGTCATGTCTGGCTACAGTATGTCTTATTTTGTTTTATGGGTAGGATAATAGGATGCTTCCTGCTGAGTGACCTTCTGCTCTATGACCTTCTGTTATGCCATGTCTTATCATTTATTACAGCAAGACATTATGTCCTGCTATACTCTATAACATTCAATGGGATGAACCTTTTTTGATTCATAAGCTTATGGGGTCCTGGTTACTATACAAGATTTTTTTTTAATAATCTGTCTGATGGGGGGATTTACTGACTAAAAGGATAGTATAGTGAGTTCTGAATATGGTGTGATGAAGTGAAGACCAAGATGAATGTTCTCATTAACATTTTCAAGGAGCTGGGAAGTAAAGAGTTATACCTTGAGTGGAATCAAGAGTCATCATGTACAATGGATACTGATTTGTAATTATTAATTCTACATAAACCAAATTAGTTTGCTATAGTGACCACTTTAGCATGATTCCTCAAACGAGAATTTTGGGGTTTGAGCCATGAATGATTTAAAACAAATGCAACTGTCTTAGGAAAGGCCAGTGACATTATTGTTATTTCTCTGCAGAATAGACAATGTTTGACTAGACACTTCTTTTTTTGAGATGAACAATGCAAGGGATAAGTCTTGTTTCCTTTAATTTCTTTCTGTTTTCCAGACATTTCAAAACTTTATAACTTGTTTGCATTAACTCCTGCTTGAATTGACAATATTTTTACCAATGTGGTATCACATTAGCTTATAAAGTATCATCACTTTACATTATGACAATCTTTTTATTCCTATTTCCCACCAGATGACCATAAGGGGCTATCAGCTCCTCTCCTCATTCATGTAGGCTAATGGACCTGCCTTTACCTGCATCAGATTCAACTCAGTCCATGCAATGGAGCAGAGAGGAGATCAAGGACATTGATGCATTGTAATACTACTGCTAGGGGGTGTGAATTATTCTACACCACCCCACCACAACCTTCAAAGATCTGCAAATGCTGCCTTTGGGAGGTACATGCAAGCTTCAGTGCATGCATTATCTCCCAACCGTTATAGAGTTTGCAGCAGGGAGTTTGACAGGTTTTTAATACTGCTAATGCAGCAGTCATAGGCTTCTTCCCTCACCCAGGATGGGTAAGCTAGCATCAGCCAAACATTTTCATCCTTCCCCACATGGCCCTTCCAGTGCCAGTGCTGTCAATCAAACATGGACCATCTGGGTTACAGTAAAAACTTTATCCCACTGCTCTATCAGGTAACTTATCTCATGAGGATCTTCGGCTTCACTTTGAGCCATATTTATTACCCTTTACTGGAAAGGTTCACCCAGATTATGCTACAGTTTGCTGTGAGGGAAAGGTTAGTTTGTTTTTTATTTGTTGTGTTTTGTATTACTTTATTGCCTTTTTCTATTTTGTATACTGTGATTTGTTTTCTTTGCACTGTGTTTTACTTGTATTCTGCTTTTAACTGCATACTAAAATTTGAAGAGACCACAGCTCTGTGTCTTGTGTCTCAGACAGAAATTAGAAGAGGTCAGTTAAGGAGTCACACATAAGTTACAACAGGTCAGCTAAGGTTAATCATCTGTGAACTGAGGGGGTGGAGCTAGGAACTAAACCTTCTATTTAATGGCTAAAAATAAAACATTTCAGAACTTTACTGGAACGGCTCAACCAGATTCTGCTACAGTTTGCTGTGAGGGAAATGTTAGTTTGCTTTTTATTTGCTGTGTTTTGTATTACTTTATTGCCTTTTTCTATTTTGTATACTGTGATTTGTTTTCTTTACACTGTGTTTTACTTGTATTCTGCTTTTAGCTGAATATTAAAACTTGAAACAAGACCACAGCTCTTTCTCTTCACCCGGTTACTGTTGTGTTCTTAAACACCATTGTCTTTCTAGTTGCCTGCCCCTTATGTTAATTTGACCATATATTTCATTTCCTCTGTGCTTTTACTGGATGGTGTGAGTAAGCACAAAATTATCATTTTGTGAAATCACTCCCCTTCAACTACTTAATGTTACTGGTCATCCTACTGTATTCCATAGTACCAGAATACAAAAGTGACCACCCCCTTTCAATCTATCTTGCTGTTTTAAAAATAGTGAATCTCCACTAAAACTTAACTTTTAGACAGGTAAAACTTAAGTTACCTACTTTCACATCTAACTCCTCTAGTGCACACTACAGTGTTTAAGATACACCATTTTTTCATCTTACCTTTAAGCATATATTGCAAGACCACCAGTTATTGTAGAGCCCACATTTAGTCTCTCAGTAGTCATCTTGGGATTAGTGCTTATGTTTTCTCCTGGTGAGAGAAGGACTGCAGTTACATTATTTCCTGGAGACCGCTGATCACCAGAAAACTTAAAAACTGCTTTATAGGTGACAGCCTAGAATATGCGATCCTGGTGAGAGTAGGAGCACAGTGCATTGATTCCTGACTCTTTCTGGTTGGAGAGTGAGTGTCTGTGCTTTACATACCTGATTGGTCTGGTTGCTATTCAAGGCATCTACCAGAAAAAGGCCACAAGCCTTGCATCATCTGGGACAAGACTGTGGATCACCAAACAGGCTGTGGCCTGATTCTCTTCTTGGGATTAGTGCTAAAACTAGCTAGGTTTAGCTAGAACTAGCCAGTTTTTTTTTTTGTTTTAGCACTCAGAACTGTTTCCTTGTTCTCAGTACTTGCTCAGAACTCATTGTAAGCACTAAATAAACTACAAATTACTACAGCAGTTAACTTTTCTCACTTGTCAAGAGGAAAACAGTACTTAATACTTAATTTAATAAGCACCTATCCAGGCATGTCCATGGGTCATCTCCCAGTGTTTTCTCCTGTTCACCTGATGAATCTGGGCACCTTTGGGCAATGTAGCAATTCCCTTATGTACACTGATAACCCTCTCCTCCTACCACTCAACACTACAACCTGTGAGAGATGCACTTATATAGCCAAACTGAAAGCCAACCTCTCTCCAGCCAAGACTGGACTAGACAGTCAAGAGGAGAAGGTTAACACCTGTACCAGACCACACTCAACACATAGTCCTGCAAAACCCACACATAGAAACACAAAGCACACGCCCACATTCATCGAGGCTGTCTATAAAAGTCTGCCCAAGCAACAGATACCTCCCAAGCTGAAACTCAGACAACCACCACCCCCAAACACTGCCCAAATGACACATAGCCCACAAAATCAGTGCGCCACTCAACCTCAGCCCATAAGGCAAAACAACGTACCCAACACACTAGTCATAGATGACTCTGTAGTCAAGCACACTGATGTCCCACTCACCAGGCTAAACAAGGAGAAAGTTACTGTCAGCTGTCTGTCGGGTGCCAGGATCCTCTACATAACGCACACACTCAGGTCACTCCACAACAAGTACAAATATGATTCTGTCATTGTCCATGTTGGTGTGAATGATCTGAGATGTACCTCTCTGGACTACATGAAAAGAGATATGGAGGAGCTCTCGGATCTTGTAGCCCAGGCAGGTATAACTCTAGCCCTGAGTAGCATCCTGCCATCACCCATAATGATAATACAGTACAAGGACAAAATGACTGACTTCAACAATTGGCTAAACTTCTGGTGTCATTCTAAAGGGATCCAGTATCTGTCTGCTTGGGATGACGTGGTCAACAGACCACAATGCTTTGCCAGAGATGGGTTGCACCTGTCGCCCCTGGGAGTCCAAATACTGGCTGAGGCTCTTACCACCCCTATAGTGCCTTTTTTACGCAAGGTTCAAATGCTAAATTCACCACCATAACAGGTACAAGCAAGCAAACTCTGAGGGTAATGCTACTCAATGCTAGAAGTCTAAACCTCAAAATGCACTCACTCGAGGCGCTCCTTAAAATAGAGAACATCGACATCTATGCAGTGACAGAGACCTGGTTCAAGGCTCCAGACAGCACCCCTGCATTACCAGGCTATAATTCATACCACACCTTTTGGCCACCTAACCTGGACTCAAACACTAACGGCAGAGGTGTGTCCATATTCATTAAGGGTATCCATACCTCCAGGCTAGTTGCTCAACATAATGCATCTGAAATTATCCAAATGTAACTAACACTGGGCAAGACTGCAATCCAGGTTGTAGCTTGTTACAGATCCCCCACCATGCCCCAGGATTCCCACTCTTCATTTCTTAAGATACTGAAAAATATTAAGTTACAACCCAATACATTAATTATGGGCGATTTCAACTACCCCACCATCAACTGGGAAAACTACTCATGTACCAACTCATTCGCTTAACGTTTTCTGGAATTCATAAATTCCAGTGCCTTGGATCAGCTTGTCCACACCTCCACCAGGGGCAGCAATATCCTGGACCTGGTCATTACCAATATGGGTAACCAATGTTCCATGCCAGAGGTCAACTCCTCGCTGGTCATATCTGACCACAAGCTAATCACCCTAGACATCCATATCTCACCCCCACCCCCGTTAAGGAAACCACCATCAAAAATTATTCCAAAGCCAACTCCATACTTCTTAAGACAGAAGTGGAAAACTTCATGACACCCATGCAGATGGGAAATAGAGGTACAACTTCTGCTACACTAAAACACTGTATAAGCACATACACAAGTGCATGGATCGTGCCATCCCCAACAGAACCAAGATGCTATCCTCCAAAAAAAGGAAGCCAATCTGGTGGTTCCCTGCCATAAACAAACTCTACAACAGAAGGAAGAAGCTGTTGCAAAAAAGAGTAAAATCCCAAGATTGGAGGAACTCCCTGGTCAGCCTCAGCAAGAAGCTGAGATCCCTCATAAAATCCTCCAAAGCCAGTTATGAAAATAAAATTGCCACTGATTCCAAAGGCAACTGCAAAGCATTCTACAGCTATGCTAAGAATCTCAATGGCAACACTCAGATCTTCTCTGAGCTACAGCACAATGGCACTAAGTATACAGAACAAACTGATATTGCCAACATTCTGGCAGATAGGTTCAGTGCTAACTTTACCCCACTCTCACCCTCCAAAGGCCCCATCTTAATACCTAAAGAATGCAAAGCCCCTGTAATCACGGATGAACAAGTAAAGACCACACTCTCCAAAGCCAAGAACATGGCATTCATGGGACCAGACAACATCCTAGGCTGTGTACTGCACAAACTACATAACGAACTGGCACCCCACCTAAGTATCATGTTCAATCATAGCCTCACGTCAGGCTATGTGCCTACTGAATGGCATACAGTGACAGTTATCCCACTCCATAAAGGGGGTGCCAACACAGACCCCAGAAACTACTGCCCCATTAACCTGACAAGCCTGGACTGCAAGGCCATGGAACGTATCATCTTGGAGCTTATAAACAAAGACATATTTAACCTTCAAACCCTGGACTCCACTCAGTTTGGGTTTGTAAAAGGCAAATCATGTTACTAAACCTGATTGACTTCTTTGAAGCAGTTACTAGAGCTGCAGACAAGGGCAAGGTAGTGCACACAGCCTATCTTGACCTCGCCAAGGCTTTTGATACCATCCCCCACTCTGGAATTATAGATAAACTCACTAAACTGGGCTAAATCCCTATGACATAAGATGGGTGGCCAACTGGCTCACTGACAGAACCCACATAGCAAAAGTAGCCAACTCCAAGTCTGACTTCAGACCAGTGACAAGTGGAGTACCACAGGGTTCGGTCCTGGGTCCTCTCTTGTTCGGCATCCAGTTCTCTGAAGTGCAGGCCAACACAGAAGGTCTTTGGCTAACAAAGTTCACAGATGACTGCAAACTGGGAGCCATAATAGAATAACCTAATGATGTAGACATTTTACATAAGGGCCTCACAGAGGCAGATGCTTGGTGCCAATGTCATGGCCTCAAGCTCAATGCCAAAAAGTGCATCATCCCCTTTGGGGAAAAACTCAGTACCCATGTTCAGGAAATCCTTCTAAGCGGTGCATCTCATCACATAAGGGTTCTCCTCTAGAAAAAAGAAGGTTATAGTTCCTCTCTACTCATCTCTCATCAGACCCATTATAGAGTACACTCCCCCTTTTGGCATGTATCTCACAAGACACCTACAACAATTGGAAAGGCCAAAGAAATACCTCACTAAGAGGATTACCGGCCTCAAACAGATGCCATACGCAAACCGTCTCAAAAAACTCCAGCTCTACTTCATCACATATCGCCTACTCAGAGGTGATCTCTGCCTAGCATACAAAGCTATGTCAAACCCAGAGCTGTTGGACATGTTACACTTACAGAAATCCCAATCTCTCTGAACCACACACTCCAGGGACCTAAACCTTGTCATCACAATAAGAAGAACATGCTGGAGGGATAAATTCCTGTCCCAGAGACTTCCCATACTCTGAAACAAACTGTCCATTCATGTCAAGCAAAAGCTCCTTATTGGCCCTCTTAAAGAAAAACCTTGATGACTGGATAGGAAATAAAAAAATTCACCCCAGGGATAACTTCTGTGGCATTGCTTGACAGGGGCACAGGAAAATAATTTTCTTGGGTGGCAAAAGCCAGGGAACCTTTTAGGCTAGGCTTATATAGGTCCCAGGGCCGATAGCCTAGTACCTACCTATAAACCTATGAACCTATGAACCCTTTACAGTTTTGCTGAATAAAGGATAGTCTTTATCTTATTATATCAATATATTGCCATTAATTATATGTAGTAATTTACGTGTGTGACCCATCCAAGCTCTCTTAAGTCATGAAGCAGAGATTTCTTTCTTCTACATCTGCATCACTAATTGTTTTTTTCCTATTAGTGTGGGAATTTTATTCCTGCATTCATATCATAAGCAGCATGTTAAAAAGTGACCAGTTGTTGAAAAGTGTTAAAGATTAACCTTGCAATACTTATTATCTTGCATTTAGGATTCTTTTAGACTCATTCTTATTGTAGTGTGCACTGTAATTACTTAGATCATATTGCAATTCACATATTCCTGTTTGCCATCAACTGTCATTGTGCCATACTGGATGCTCCACTTTGCATATCATGATCTCTCATGCATTGTATCCAGCTGAGCCTCACTGGGTGTCACCCACCTACCTTGAACTATATGTAGAACAACTCCCTCTAGTCAATCTGCCAAGGTGAGTCTTGTTATCCCCATCGTAGGCATTGTTCTCTCACTCTTAAAATGAAGCATCAGGGATCATATGTTTGAATGAATATTTGTATGACCCCTCTTCATAGATCAATTTTCCTAGGTCCCCTACTAATAGACTAAAATTCCTTAGGACATTGCTGTAAGACTCGTAGAGGCATGCGACCCCCCCCCCCACCACCACCGCTGTCATGACAAGATTACAATCCCAAGAGGGAATATTTCACATAGGACTATGGGAGTGCATACTCTCCCTTCTGGGTTGTGATTTTTTTTTTACATGATACCAAATACAGCATAGGACAAGAAAATATCTAGGCAGAGATTTCAGAGTAATATTGTTGCTGTTTTCAAGTGATGCTGTTCTCTTGACTTTGAGTGAGTGACATATCTTAAATGCAATGGAGTTATGGCTGACGGTTATGAAGAAAGTTTAATGAAAATCATCATCTTTAAATCAAGAATCATGGTTCTGTCCTAGAAAAGGGTGGATTGATCTCTGCATTTGAGAAAGGAATGAGCGTTAAAGCATTCAAAAGACTGAACAGAAGATGTGTTGGCCCACTGTGGGCCATCTCTGGTGGTCCTAAAACCCTGATTGTGGCTCAGGTATCCTGGGCTCAACAAATGGCTTGTGTGACTCATGAGCTTGGCAGAGGAAGAAGGGTGTGCCCATCCTGGGGTAGGTTAATTGTAGCTGAGTGCAGAATGCATTAAGCCACTAGAAATGGAGATAGGATGAAAATTATGTGGCACTGGGGTGAGAATTAGGTTTTGAAAGCCACACATAGGTGGAGGTCTTCATAGTGGGCATGAGAAAGTGTGTACCAATTTGGGGAATGCATTAATTGTGTGCACTACAGAGAAGCAGTTCACATATTTTCCTATACATGTGGTAGGTTTAGGGCAATAAGAAACTACCCCATAACCAGAATTCCAGCAATGGCATAAGCAGCTCTCATGGTTGCAAGAAAGCCCCCCCCCCCCAGAGAGTTCTCAACTTCATGGTTATGGTAGATTCCTACACACAGAAGAACAAATGGACATACGTCTGAAGAGAGGAAGCTTGAAGTTTGGCTGACATAGGGTAAAAGTAGCTTGAAACAAAATACAGTCTGTGGTGGTGGATATAATTTATTGGTCACTGCTTGTCTCTAACCTCACTTTTAGCTACAAATTTTAATAAAGAGATTAGAGTCATGATCAGTAGAAATCCAGGCTTTTTGCTGGTGATACAGTCAGGGTTTCAGCAGTATTGGAAGATCTGGATTAAGCTTATCCAGATTAAGAAGAGCTAATTGAGATAAAATTGGCATTTAGAGCGCCCTCTTGGCACCTCCAATGGGAAGGGTATCAGTCATGACCTACTGGGCAGATAACTCTGGGTAGATCTAGAACATCCAGACAGAGAGCTAATATACTTCAACATGCATAGGAGTACCTGTGCATCTACTAAATGATCTAATAAGCATTCCTGTGGATAGGAAAGGCTTGTCTGTCCTGCTTAGCTTGCTACCTCTGAAAGCAAAACAGCTGGTCTAGGAAATATACGGCTAGATTACTGTTCCTTTTTGAAAATCAGCATTAACAACTAGTACTTTTTCAGATGTTCATAGTAAAAGATCTACTAAGCATTTTAGGGTATTCGAGAAGATTGACATGCATATGCTGTGTTTTTAACTCTGTTGTTGAATTTATATATATGACTTTGAGTTTTTTTAAGGAATTGAACTTTCATACCTACAAATACTCTAATTTAGACAAAAAAATACTGATAAATTCTAATCAGCTTTCTTAATCTAATTCCTTAGCCTTGTCAATTGCTTTGGTATCATACATCTATAGTCTCATCAGTCCAATCAGTTGCATTACCAGTTAAAAACAGAAGCTTGTATTTGGCCCATGACTGGTCTCACTAATGATACATGCAATTGAATTATGATCTATTCAGAGTAACTAACAATGCACCTTACAGCTAAATGCTTAAAACTAAAATACATTCATACAACAGTTGAAATATTCCCCAGGATTCACTAATCTTCCATGCAGGAATAAGTTATTCCTGCATGGAAATGACCGTTTAATGGCAGCATGGCAGTGTGCCATGCATAGTAATGAAGGCGTTCTGCCTCTGCTCCTAAACCATCACAGAGCATGGATGAGTGCAGGGGGTGTGTGTCTGAGAGCAGAACTCTCACAATACACATGCCCCTGCATTCAGGAAGTGTTGCTCAGCAATTAAAATGAGCGAGAATGCTCATAGGAGGCTGCATACCTCCCAACTGTACAAATCTTCGCAGAATGTCCAGATTTCTCGCCCATACAGCACCCCATATTTCCTGGCAAATCACTGGGATGATCTCAGGATTGAAGTCAATAAATAATGGCATATGTTTCAGTGTCAGACTTCAAATCCATCAGAAAACGAATATTAAAACAAATCTTGTTACTCTAGCAACTGTCCCAAGTTTATAAGAGCAATAATGAAAATATGTCCGTAGTTGTACCACAATTTGTCAAACTTTGTCCGGATAGTTTGGCTGAAGAGGTTGAGAGGTGTGGGGGTTTGCTAGGATGTCTGTCAAATGTGCAGATGCATGCAGGAATCCACAGCAATAAGAGAAACCTGTCTATTCCTAGAGGAAATAGCAGTAGAGATTTTTTTTTTAGCAAACAGATTCAATTTAACAGTAGGTGCATGGGTTTGCCCATTGCTTAGCTATGCATACTGTAGCTTAAATAGCACAAAAAGATAAATAGCAAGATACAAAATTGAGACAGTACTGAAATAGTGTAGTGGTCAGAGCATTTGCTTTATCAGCAGTCATTTCTAGTTTGAGACTCACTGTAGTAAATTCCATTTTCCATGTGAAATCACCTTATGAATATTTTTTTGCTCTTTAACCTACTAAATAACATGAATCAAGGATACGAAATGAAGGTATAATGTGTAATGAATGATAAATCCATAGAGTGTCCAAATCTACCACTTTCCCAAGAGCCATGTTTCATTTCTGTCTAAATTAGTGTGGGATAAGTTTGAGTAAGCAGTTTTAAGCAGCAGTAAGCGGGTTTAAGCCCGTTTGTGTGGGGGTAAGCAATGCGCATACAGGGTAAGCAGTTTTGAAGCTAACTCCCTGTAAGCATATTTAACCAGAAGTTAGCATTGCTTACCATCCCGCAAACCTGCTTACAACTGCTTAAAAGTGCCTTAATCACATGGTATCCAACAGCCGCTGTTCTGCCCAGCAACAAAATAAACAGCGCTTGAACCCAGGACCTCGTACACTATAATGACAGCAGTTAACCAGTAAGCCATCAAAGCAATATATAAAATTGAGGTATCCCCAAACAGATCCTCACTATAGCAAAATCACAATTTACATATGAAAGGAATGTATATAGAATTTTATGTTGTATAACCCACATAACATAAATATGTGAACTGGAGTACTGCATTAAGTCCAGATGTGAGGTGTCATTGTAATAAAGTGGTGAAATCCCCCAATAAACATAAGGACCTCATACAGTGTATGTACACATGAATCACAGATACTAAACAAATATACGAATGATAAATCAACGCCAAACAGCAAATAGTGTGCACATTTAAACATAAGCAACGCTAAGCATTGCTCACCCTTCTTACTAGGTGTAAGCAATGTGTAGGCCAGCTAAATCAATCTGCCCATTTGTATGCCCCTTTAAGCAATGCCAGACTTAGGTAAGCAGGTTTGCCCATAGCTTAGCATTTTCAAAACTGTCCAATCATGACAAAGTGCGGGAAATCAGCCCTATTTAAACCCCACAGGCAGGAATACATCTCATAACTGGTTGCAGCTTCCTCCTGTAGGCACTATGGCCAGTGTGGGAGAAGGATCGTGCTTCTGGGCCCAGTGCTGGAACATCCAGGAGTCTAAAGTCATGGCAGGACTCCTCATTAAAGGCCATGAACAGAGACTGCTGCAGGGCGAGTACCACGGCTCCCAATATAAAGCAGAAGCCTGGGATCATCTTGCCCGTAACCTCACCAGTGCCACTGGCATGCCTTGAACTGGTGAGCAGGTCAGGCATCACTATGTCAACCTGAAATGGAGGAAGAGGGAGATCTTGGATCAGTGGATCCAAGAAGCTAGGCAGTTGGGTGATGTCCCAGCCATGTGTAAGTACTCATCCGACTACCTGTTTAATAATTGCCAGCTCATGTATATTATGGATAGGTATGGCTAAATATTCCTCTTATGTCTTTGACAGTGGCAGCTGAGTGGGCTGTGAATCAGGAAGCCCATGCCTGTAGGCTGCACAGGCTGCATCATGAGGCAGCTTAGTAATAATCTTGCATGTACTGTCATAAGAAATAAATCTAAAAGTAGTAGAAAGTTAATTGCCAGTATAAAACCAGTATTGTGCATGGCATATACGGAATAAACCAGACAATATGGCAGAAAGATTCTCATATAGGCTGTATGTAAATTAAAGAGTAACAGCCTGGCAATAAAGGTCTAACTCCTGGACTGCTTGTGTTTACTCTGGTATCATATGGTAATGTAGTGTTGCAATCTCTTACCAGTACTATTGCATTAAGCACTGTTACCCACACTGCTAAATAAATAAAATGTGTAGGACTTTCTGTATACAACTGTTGTAATCACAAGGTCATATTGTACAACTGAGAGAGACTTAGACAGAAAACAGTGAAAAGATAGATAACATAATCCAAATAGCACACTCAATTTAGACGGGAAGTGTTGTTTTTTTTAGCACACACACACCCATGGTTCGAATCCTGGGAGTGGTAGTAAGCTCTACGCAGAATCATACCCCACAACTATACAGATACTGTCAGAAAGTCCAGATAATTGGTGTAATTCCCCTGCCTGTCACCCTGTCCGCCTGGCAAATCAATGGGATGATCCCAATAGTTTAGGCAGCAGATAATAATATACAACTGATTGTCAGACATCATAACTGTCAGAAATATATCTATAAGAACAAACCTGTCACTCTAGCAACTCACCAAATTGTTATGAGAGTAATAAGCAAAGTATGTCCCATCCCCCCCCCGTGTTGTGAAGCTATGACCAGTGTGTGTGCAGTAACAGAGTGAGATGTATGTGCATAATAATAATAATGTGGAATCTGGCAATATGAGTGGCAACATTCAGGTAGTGTTAACAAACATTCCCCCCACAGGTCTGTCAGATACAGAAAATGTGCCTAGAAATAAAAGACTGAAATCCTGGACTGGTACTGTTTAGTCTTGTATTGTATGGCAGTGTTAGTGTTGCACTTTCTCTGAATAATAAGGTATTACTCATCACTGTAATCCACACAGTGCTACATAATAAAACTGTCTAGGAAACCCTGTATAAGAGTGTTGTAATTACAAGGTCAGATTGTAAAATCACGGGAGACTTACATACAGAAATAAGAGAAGAAAAACACAGCAATATCTATATAGCACACTCAACTGTGATGTACACGTTTTGCTTTTTAGCAGACACAGCCATGGTTTGAATCCTGGGAGTGGTAGTAAGCTGTATGCAGAATCATACCCCTATTTATACAGATTTGTCCAGAATGTCCAGATAATTGGGCCATATCTGCTGTCTGTTACCCTGTCCCCCTGGTATGTCAGTGTGATGATCTCTGACATTTAGGCAGCATTTAATGTCATATAACTGGCTGTCAGACCTGTAAATGTTTGGAAAATGTATATGAAAACAAACCTGTCACTGTAGCAACCCACCAAAGGTATATGAGGGCACAAGTCAAAATATGTCCCAGTTTCACCTGTATGTTATCAAGACTTGACCAGAGTGTGTGCAATAAGAGATGGAGAGGTATGTGCATAACATGAACCTGGAATCTGGGAATATGCGTACAAACAGTCAGGTAGTGTTAACAAACAATACCTCCACAAGTATACCAGGTAAGAGGTGCATACTGCAGGTAAAACACAGTTCATGTATATAGCTGTTTAGAACCATACCACTGTCCAAACTAAGGCCATAGGGTAGTGTAATAATACCTGTAAGATACCAATTACAGTACTAAGAAAGTAATGAGAACTACAAGGATATACAAGTTCATAGGTAAGTACTAGGCTTTCTGCCCATGGGCATTTATAAGCCTAGCCACAGAGTGATGGCTTTCGCCTCCCCATTAGATTAGTAACCTGGGCCTCTGTCAACAGGGCTCCTGAAGTGATCCCAGGGTAGAACTTATGATTACCCATCCACCCATCAAGATTTCTCTTGAAGAGGGTCAGAGAAGAGCTCTGTCGTATATGGATTGGGATTCTATTCCAGAGTGAGGGGAGTCGCTGGGACAGGAATCTATCCCTCCAGCATGTCCTGTTTATTTTTGTACATAGGTTCAAGTTGCTAGAACGAGAGGTTCTGAGGGATCTCGTTTTTTAGAGGTGAAGCATGTCCATTAGTTCAGGGTTTGACATGGCCCTATAGGTCAGGCATAGGTCACCTATGAGCAGACGGTAAGCGACTGAGAAAAGCTGGAGCTTTTTTAGTCATGCTTCATAGGGTAATTGTTTAAGTTGTTAATTGACATCTTTCTCTCCCCCCCACCATATCTGCAACAATAATCTAAATAAACAACTCAGTGGGTATATGTACAATTAAATCTACTATTGGGACATATGTCTTATTGTCTGATAAATACTGAAATTTGTTTCTATGCATGTGCCATGTTGAAATACTCCCACAGTAGTGGCATGCTGCCATCAATGCACCTGCATGCTGTTGTAATGACCACTGTGGTTCCATATATGCATGTGTTCTGTTTGCTATGCAACTGTTCCATATCTGATGTTTTGGGTTAATGGGAATACCTATGCATGCTGTCATACCTAGTCCTGGAATGTGTTAACTATTACTAACCCACATATGTCATGAAATTGAAACACCATAGCACATTTGGGAATACCGGTCCCAGCGGACCCACCTCATCTGACCGTGGCACCGGGCACCAGCACGTCTGGGGCCCACCTGGAACCTCCTCATCTGCTGACCCCACACCATCTTTGGGTGGTACCACTTCAGGGAATGGGGCTTGTGACCCCCTGGGAGTGGGCGCGGACAGGATACTGTCACCCATCATCAGATCTGGGGTCTGGTGCGTAGTGAGATCTGCAGGGAGTTCAGAGATCTGCTACGCCAGCTTGACAGCTGCATGATGCATCTAGAGGGTCAGCCTGCCCCTCCTACCCAACTCCCAGCACAGCCAACTTTGGGGCTGTGAAGGT